>NC_057732.1:51653620-51670425 GCF_004010195.1 Chiloscyllium plagiosum
TCAATACTCTGACCAATAAAGGAAAGCATACCAAACGCCTTCTTCACTATCCTATCTACCCGCGACTCCACTTTCAAGGAGCTATGAACCTGCACTCCAAGGTCTCTTTGTTCAGCAATACTTTGTTGTTTTCAGTACATTTAGACAAGACAAAAAGCAAAAAGGGAACATATTCCAACTTTGCATGGCCAGTGGACATCTCCATCACTGAGAGGGCACAGAAAACATTTGATGGGGCACTTCATCCAACACTTTGTTTCCCAGTGAGGGAACAGTGTGCTAACACTGCTGAGCACCTTCAAATTCACAATTCACATTCCTGCTGGTGGCAAGCCTTACTGCATGTGAATAGTCAGTAAATCAGCCTTTTTAATGGACAGTGAGCACAATCTCATTAACCTTAAACACTGTGACAGCCTTTCTGTTTCTGTCACTGGCATTGGAGCTGATCGTGTATTTCTTACATGGCAGCCTCAAAACAAGAACTTTAGCAGTTGTTGGTTTCACCTTGTATACATATCACTAAACGCAACCTGGAAGAAAAACATTTCATCGAAAGGCAACACGTAAATAGAGTTTTAATTTTAATTGCACATCAAATAACTTACATAGTGCTCCAGTCAGTATAGGCACAGACTGCTGTCATACTCATCAAGTTGCATATACATATAAAATTCCTTCTGTTCTGACCCGGCGATGTTCCTTCACCTGTGGACCCTTCGTAGCCCATTGAATCATGAAAAACAATCATAGCACAGAAGGAGAGCATGCAGCCCATTGTGCTAGCTCTCTGCAAGGGCAATTTGACAAGTACCACTGTCTGCATTTTCTCTGTAGCTGCTGCTGTTTAAGTTTCCCTTGGTCTTATCCAAAATCCCACTTGAAAGCTTCTGTTAGACTTAGCTCCACCACACTCTCAGGCATCGTATTCCAGATCCAAATCACTCGCTGCCTAAAGAGGTTTGTCCTCATGCCACCAATGTATCATTTGCCAACCATCTTTAACCCAAGCCCTCTGGTTCTCAATATGTCCATCAATAGAAGCAGATTTACTGCGCTGAAACACTTCACGTTTTTAGTCTTCCCTAATTACCTGTAATTTCTGCTCCTTCATGAGCTCCTTTCCAAAGATGATGATGGAATCTAACCATCTCCCCATCAGGTGGTGCATTCCAAATCCTCACCACCCACCCACATAAAAACCTCTCCCCAGTGTTGCCCAATCTAATTTGACATTCAGATTACAACTGTATAATCATCCTTTGGAAGCCACTTCCCCCAATGTACCCTTCATGGCTTCAAACATTTCCTATGTCATCTCCTCTTGGTTTTCTCTGCTCTATGGAGAGCAATGGTCTGATTAAATCTCTCATCCCTGAAACAATTTGAACAATTTATCTTCATGTTCTCTCCAAAGCCTTCACATTCTGACTATTTTGCTGGTTCCCTTGATTATTGCTTTTCGGTTGAACTGTGACAGGACCATTTCAATCTATTATAGGTTTTGACAGATTCTGAATTACTAAGTCCTGGAATGTTGCTATTGCAGGGTACAATTTCTCAAAGCCCCTTCAGCATCTTATGTTCACCCAGTTGACCGTGAGTGTGTACAATAAGGCTGCATTTAATGATATGGGTTCTGAAACAAGAAAGGTCCCAGAAATGGTCATTGCACTCCTTCCAAAGCCTGCAATTTTTACCAAATCAACATTTGACAGAGACATGGCATTCTGCTAGCAAATGGGCAGTACAGATCTAAAGGACCCAATGGCCTATTTCTGTGCTGCATCTATTCTCTGATTCAATGTGTCATTTACCATCACACCTCACTTGAGCAATGTCCTGCATGCAAGGAAAGAATGTTCTATTTACAATTGTTAGAGGTTTCCTTCATCATTTTTGTGAATTTCTGCCAAGGTATATATCAATTGCATCATTAGAACAAATTATCAAGGATTTTTTGAGGCCACAGTGTTCGACTGCAAAGAAATTAACCAAAAGTTAACCACAGGAATATAGGAGCAGGAGCAGGAGCAGGCCATTCAGCCCATCCAGTCTGTTTCACCATTCAGTGAGATCATGGCTGATCTGTGGCCTGCCTCCATATACCGGCCTTTGGTCCCTATCCCTTAATACCTTTGACTCTGATCTCCATCACCTGCAGTCTTCACTTTCTCCAAGAACTTATTTCTGTCAGATTTAAAATTAACAACTGATCCAACATCCCCCGCCTTTCCTGGAAGAGAGTTCTAAATGTCTACCACCTTCTATATGTAGAAGTGCTTCCTAACATCTGGAAAAAGCATCGGATGAGTATATGATGGGAAGGGCTTCGAGGGATATGGGCCAAATGCTGGCAAATGGGACTCGATTAATTAAGGATATCTGATCGGCATGGATGAGTTGGACCTAAGGGTCTGTTTCCGTGCTGTACATCTCTATGACTCTACCTCTCCAGAACGGTCTGACCCTAATTCTCAGACTGTTGCCCCTTGTTGTGGAATTGCCAACTATTGGTCTTTATCTACCCTGTCCTGTTAATATCTTGAGGACTTGAATCAGTATTGATGTGTGTGTTAATTCTTAAACTGATGCTAATCATTGTTCTCTCAGTGTTTACGTCTGCCTTTGACTCATTGCTTCCTTCTCCATCCTGATGGGTTTCCTGTAGGTGTGTCTCCATCCACTGCCTGTAGTATAGAATCGTCTGTGTCTTCACCCTCTGGAATATCACCATTAGGATCAGAGGGGAGAGCAAGATCAACTACAGTAACCACAGTGCACACTGGGAGCAAATGACAAGCTCCTTCATCAGAATCGAAAGTAGGAAACAACATCACTGTGATGCAGCCCAGAATTCAAGTGATTCCACCCTGTCATGTGCACTGAAGCCTAGAGGGATCCCAGGAAAGATTTTTAAGGCCATATTTTATACTGTAACTCTTATACGATACATGTATCATAAACATTGAACCATGTGCTGATGGATTTAACAGTATCTGGTGCTGTGCATATGAGTCTGGCAATGCTTTATTTCACTTTGTATAAATGCAGCAGTTGAAAAATATAATTTTCCCAGTAATTGTGCGAAATGTACCTCCAAAATAGCATCATTTCTCCAGGATGTATGTTTTCTGAGGAATGAGACATTAACTGGACTGCACAACCCTTTGCTTATTTCTTGTGCTCTTGTTGATTGTTTTCTCTTACATGAAACTGTTTCCTTTTACAGAAAGTGCAGAGCCCCTTTTACTGTACCATTGCGATAGACAGCATTGAGCTGACAGAACCGGGGTAACAGAAATGCTGTGATATTAACCTATCGGGGTTTAAAATGTTGTATACTAAAACATTTTTGTCCTAAAACGGACAAGGACTTTTAACTATTTCAGGGCTAGAATCCATTGTCACACTTGCTAATTCCAGCTTTAGTGAATGTCTCTAGTTGTACATAAGGAAAGTCATCTTTAGTTGAGTTTGTGGATTATCTGCTGATACAGCACTGTTATATTGCATCTTTTTAATCATGTCTTTCTGTTTCCAGTTAAAGTTTTTGTAGCAACCTTCAATATGACTTGGTTTGTCTGAGATAGACGAATCCTAATCAAATTACATAGATAGATAGATAGATAGATAGATAGATAGATAGATAGATAGATAGATGATATATTGAAAAGTAAGGTACTAAAAGGCTTACTTATGCCTTTCTTGTTAAAAATTTCTTGTAGACAGAAAGGTACTAGAAACTAGCTAAACAACTTTTACACCTCATTAAAAAATAAATAGACAAACGTTTAAAGCATCCCCAAGGAAAGCATAGACCTGTTAAATCTTAATCTGTTTAAATTATTTCAGTATTTTAATAACACTTTTCAATTCCAGGACATTCCCTGAACCATGTGACAGGATTCTTTGGCAGTGGGTTTTATTTTTATATTTCTGGTGGGTCTGGAACGTTTTAAAAGCTGTTTTAGCTTTTTTTTTGGCTGACACTGAGCATGGTTATTAAATGACATCAGAGATGTAAAAGTACATATTTCTGTGAGCAGTTTATCTTAAGGGACATGGAGAAACCTTTAATAATATTGTTTCAGTAAGAAAAAAGCACGTGCTCATCAACACGACCTCCGAATTTGTCCTGGTGACCATTAAAAAAAAGTCAAACACATTTTTTTGACATCCTTCTGTCGAATACTGTATTCAAACCATCAAAGGTAATGTCACCATAGTCCTGGTCTCATTAGAGAGAGAGAGATAGATGACTGGTGTTGGTTTAACCTGAGGGTCACCACGCCTCGGACAACGGGAAAGGTTGAGAAGGAGAGAGTCCTTCACAATCACCTCAGCAGATGCAGGAATTGAACCCATGATGTTGATGCTACTATGCATTATATATCAGCCATCTATGCTTACCAACTTCCACCTAAAGCCATTCAAGCTTATAAAGCACCCTCTAATATTTCGATATTAACTATCATTTATCAATATTTATCAGCATTTTCAGGATGGCCTGACAGAACTTTCAATGTTGCTGTTGCACTGGTCACAGATTTCCCACTCACGGGATGTGGGTGTCACTGGCTGGCCCAGTATTTATTAATTACCTGTCCCTAGTTGCCCCTTCAGAAGGTTGGGGGTGAGCTGCCTTCTTGAACCGCTGCAGTCCACCTGCTGTGAGTTGACCCACAATCCCTTAGGGAGGGAATTACAGGATTCAGACTCAGCAACACTAAAGGAAAAGCAATATATTTCCAAGTCAGGATGGGATGAGTGGCTTGGAGGGTATCTTGTAGGAGGTGGTGTTCCCATGTATCTGCTGCCCTTGTTCTTCTGGATGGAAGTGGTCGTGAGTTTGGACAGTATTGTCTAACAGGCCTTGTGAATTTCTGCAGTGCCCTTGCTGCTTCTGAGGGTCGGTGGTGGAGGGAGTGGATGTTTGTGGATGTGGTGCCAATCAAGTGGGCTGCTTTGTCCTGGATGGTGTCAAGCTTCTTGAGGGTTGTTGGAGCTGCTCCATCCAGGCAAGTGGGGAGTATTCCATCACACTCCTGACTTGTGCCTTGTAGATGGTGGACAGGCTTTGGGGAGTCAGGAAGTGAGTTACTCACCACTGCATTCCTAGCCTCTGATCTACTCTTGTAGCCACTGTGGTTATGTGTGAGTCCAGTTGAGTTTGTGGTCAATGGTAAGGCTTGAGGATGTTGGGATTGGGGGATTCAGGGATGGTCAGTGAATGTTGGCTAGATTGTCTCTTATTGGAGATGGTAATTGCCTGGCATTTGTGTGGTGCTCCAGAGCTTAACCTCCCAAATCTAGAAAGTATGGGAATCGTAGCATAATGGTTATGTAATCCAGAAGTCTGGCCACTTGATCTTAAGACCTGAATTTGAACCCCACCATGACAATTATGCAATTAAGTTGAATTCGGGAAATAAATTTGGAACAGCAATTTGAATCAGTGATGGTGGCAATGTAATAAATGGATTATTATTAAACACAACTAGTTCACTTTAGGGCCAGAACCCTGCGGCCTTTCAGCACACGATGTTGTGCCGAACCTGATGCCAAATTAAAGAAATCCCTTCTGCCTACCCTTGGTGCACATCCCCCCCATATTCATATGCTTATCTAAGAGTCCCTTAAACGTTATTGTCCTGTGTACATTACCAAGGTCAGCTCCCAGCTGCATTCCTGTAAAAGATGTAGATCACCAAGTTTCTCCAGCTGTTCCATATCACCTAATGATCTGATACTGTGGATTAACCTTGAGGCTCCTCCCTCAGATTGACTCCTTCCATGTAGTTGAGCATTCTATTCTCTTGGTAACTGCAGTTCCACAGTGGTTCGAATATTGATGGTTGAATTGACTAAAACCCTTCCACATTTTTTGGCTCCACCCTCAGCTCATTTCATACCATTCGTGCACTACTTATGTCAGCAGGTTTTCTTTCTCTCTTCCTGTGTGCAGTATTACACATATGTCTATGTTGTACTTCATCAGCCATTATCCTGCCAAACTACATATTTTGTCTAACTCAGTTTATAATTCCCAAGCTGCCCCTTCAGAAACAGCTGAGCTGCCTAGTTAGCTGTCCTGTGGTGCTCTCTGTGTCTGAATAGTTTGCATTGAGCAATACTTTGACCTCGTGAACACCCAACTTGCTAATTGCTTCTTCGTGACCTACCCTTTCTGACAGCTACCCACCGCCCTCTATGTTTCAGCTAATTCCTCCTCCATTCTTCAAACTTGGTTTGAAGCTAAATACTTACATTTGTACAGAATTTATTTCCCCCAATTCATTTTCAAAGTCTTTGCACTGGAGATGTCACTAGCTCAAAAGAGTCAAAGAGGCTAGCCAGACAGGATCGTCACCCCAAACTGAGATTAACTGCTGTTCCTGGGTTGGGATGGGAGAGGGGAAAATCACACTTTGCAGTATAATGGATTTCACAGCATGAACAGAGGGAACATTTACTGGATGCATAAAAGAAATTAATGTCTGCAACAAATTCATTGCTCTGAAAAGTGATTCTTTAAAAGTGAATTGTTGATGTTTCATTTTCTGGAAGGGTTAAAAAACCAGATGGTATAACTTAATAACGTAGGACACTGGTTCTAGAAAAGGATATCGCGGGAACCAGGGTAACATTCTTGTAAAATTAGTTACGGGAGAAGATGATGGAAGTAGACAGTATTGGTTCAATGAGACAAGTTGGCATGTTGCTGGAGGAAAAAAGAATTGATGGATATAATGAGGTGCTGATTGGGTGAGAATGTGATCATTAAGTGTAGCTAGGTTCTTATCTATCATAAAAAAAATCTATCATAAAAAACACATTAGCACAGTAATCAGTTACTGTGATGTGACTGCCTTGTTGTAAATGCACTTTCAAGTCCTCTTAAAATAACCTTTCCTGAAGATTTCTGGCAATGGAAATGGTACGCTTTGCCCACCAATGTTTTCTTTGGGCCTTTAGTTGAGTTGTAGATGACCTCAGTATAAAGGAGTCTCAATATCTCTGGGAAACCGTTTTATTAACGAGAGAGAGAGCGCAACCTTCTGCTTTCTCCATGGGAGGAAAACTTGTACACAAAGATGACACACAGCTCCCCATTACATTTCAACTAGCTATAGTATCTTATATGGCTAAGAACAAGTAGTGCACACTGTCAGTGTATTATCCAATTGATACAAATTTGAGAACTGATTCAGATTTAATTGTGAATTGAAGCCTGTGTGCAAATGCATGTTGCACTGCAATGCATGAATGGATGGGGTGTTAGGGTATTATCTACACACCCCTTCATTAACCTTTTAATTTCTTTTCCCTAAACACATTATCAGAGCATAGTGTCGAGAAGCTGGGTCGGATGAGTTCTGCACAACAGTTAACATTCGAAAAACACAAAGACAGTATTTCCCGTGCAATTAACTTGCTGCCCATGAATCGTAATGTTGCTTTACCTGAAGTTTTAATTTTTAAAGAAGACCACGAGCTGGTAATAGAGTAGGCAGAACCCATCACCAAAGGATCTAGTAGGACTTTCAAATCTTTCACATTGGTAAAAGAGCAGTTGAGGACAGTGATGTGCAAGTGAGTCACATGACAATAGGAGAGGAATATAAAACCTTGGGGGAAGCAGCAAAGGGAAGCTACATTTTCCTAATAAGCAATTCTTGGGCATGCCCTATTACCCACCTATCAGGTAGCTTCATTACTGACCTGGCAGGAAATTGTTGGCATGTGCCATCCTGGCTGGGTGATAATTGTCATTGGCATTGGCAGCTCAAAGGAAATGACAAGGGGAGGGGCAAAAGAAAGAGCTAAAACAACTTTGGAAATTTCTCAGCGAATTGTGTAAAAATATGCAGGATGTACAATTTTACACATTGGAATGAGCAAGGAGAGGGTTTGGTGAGGTTTCAGTGGAGATTTTCTTAGCAAATCAATGGCTCATTTGAATAACGAGCGATCCCCATGCAAAATTTAACTAAGGGAAATTCTAATTGCAAGCATTCACCTTTAGTAACTATAAGATTTTCAAGTTTGTGGGCATGTTTTAAAAGCTTCAAAATATACTCTTTAAGCCCGGGAATGTCTATGTGGCAAATATTACTGCAAATTTCTCAGTCAATACATTTTTTTCACTATATTTTGTCCAATATGTACTTGTAATGTGCATGTAATGAATGGATTGCAAAAGTTTACTCCTTCCCTAATAATTCTGATCATTCAAATAATTCTGGTAATGGTTTAGCAGATTGAATATGGGGCCTATATAGCAACTGACCTGTCCAGGTTCTCTGCCTTTGACAATCATGTATACATAATTTAAATTTCTAATGTATCGGGAATAATGCAAATAAATTGTTTCCCTGGAATAAATTAAGTTTTGATCGTCATAGCTATAATTGTCTGGTGTGCTGATTGTAATTGTTGTAGCATTAATCATTGAATGAGTTGTTAAGCCGAAGGTGTAAGTGTTTTCTTAAATTGGCAGAAAAACTGCTGTGACAATATTTTAAAGGAGTGCAAGAGAATTCTCCCAGGTGTCTGGGCTAATATTTAATCATCGCTGGAACAGATTATTATTAAATTATTACATTATACGTCAAGTCATTGTTAAATTGGTTTTTATGGGAGCTTGCTGTGTACAACTTGGATGCTGATTTTTATCTGTTATAAAGGAGACTACACTTACAAATTATTTCATTAACCATGGATTGCATAGTAGAGTCAATAGTTGTGAAAAGTGCAACATAAATGCAGTGTGCTTCATTCTTTCTTTCCTTATTAACTTTTGATAATGTGTTTCATGTATTGCTTCCTTGATTTCTGATGGCTAAAAGCCTTACTTCCTACAACCACAAGTCCCACACTATATCATGTGTATATGTGTTTATACAATACAGTACATAAATACATAAGGACAACTGTGTATGTCTCTTAAGTAGGCAAAAGTGAGGACTGCAGATGCTGGAGGTTAGAGTCGAGACCTGATGAAGGGCTTTTGCCCAAAATGTCAATTTTCCCGCTCCTTGGATGTTGCCTGACCTGCAGCATCTTTTCCCCAGGTAGGGGAGTTCAAAACTAGAGGGCATAGGTTTAAGGTGAAAAGGGAAATGTTTAAAAGGGACTGAAGGGGCAACCTTTTCACGTAGAGGGTGGTGTGTGTGTGTGGAATGAGCTGCCAGTGGAAGTGGTGGAGGCTGGTACAATTGCAGCGTTTAAACGGCACCTGGATGGGTATATGAATAAGAAGGGTTTAGAGAGATAAGGGCCAAGTGCTGGCAAAAGGGACTAGATTAACTTAGGATATCCATCCAGCATGGAAGAGTTGGTCCAAAGGATCTGTTTTGTGCTGTACATCTCTATAATTCTATAACTAAAGGAGACCACGGCTAACCTGTGACTTAACTCCACACACTGACTTTTGTCCCCCATCTCTTAATACCTTTGCTTAGCAGAAATCTATCAATCTCAGTTTTAAACTAAACAATTGATCCAGCATCAATTGCATTTCGATACGATTTCCTCTGTGATCAGGACTGCTGTCTAATTTCACTCTAAAGTCATGTTCTACTTGGCGGGCTGTACCCCCTCCCATCTCATTTGGACATTCTGCTGACAAGCAGAAATAATTTCTACCTGACCTGTTTTCCTTAATATCTTGAAAATCAAATCAGCATTTTCCCAGCTAAATTTCAGGTGAGATAATTCTACATTGATTCATTTCTCCATGTATATTACCCCATGGAGTCTGGGTTTCATTCTGTAAACTGCAATCCTAAGTTTAAAATGCTGTACAGACCAGCCCAGAGTAACTCCAGGACTGGTCTAATTGGAAATTTGTATCTCTAAAGAATATCTTGTTCATTGTGAACCTTATTGTATTCGATTCTTCTAGACACCTCACTATTCTTTATGATTATTTTCCACACCTGTTTGTAACATTTGAATTATCTATTATTTTGGACGCTGGAGACTCTCTCTTTGCTTTTCACCACTTTGAAGAGTGAAGAAATATTCATTCCAGACCTCAGTTATCCTGTGCTGTGCTCTCAAACACCATTTAATTGTCATTATAAGCAAAATAGACCAGATGTATAGATTTCTCTTAACATTCTCTCGGAGTATTCAAGTACATTCAAATCTCAAATAATATCCGTTCAATCCAATATAATGAAACCTGCAAGAGACTAACTCAGTCTATATTGTGCTGTCATTTCACTTCAGCTTAGACCATAAGACATCGGAACATACGTAGGCCATTCAGCCCATCAAGTCTGCTCCACCACTCAATGAGATCGTTGTTATTCTGATCATCCTCAACTCCACTCTCCAGTCTTTGACCAGTAACCTTTATTGATTAAAAATATATCTATCTCAGCTTTGAATATACTCAACAACCCAACATCTACAACCCTCTGTGATAAAGAATTCCATAGATTCATTACACTCCACCTCATCTTGTCCTAAATGAGTAATCCCTTACTCTGAGATTTGCTTGTACTACTTGTTCCACAACACTGTCATACTATATATATATAGTATAAAATTAAAACATTATATAAAAATACATATAAAAAATTGTAGTCTTTGTGGCCTTTTAATTTCAATGTTACATTGTGTTGCTTCAGGGATACTTCCAGTTCCATCCCCAAATTGCATTTCCACATGTTATGAGGTAACCTATTTGTGAGTCTGGCAGTGTGAAATCAGATCACTGGCCCTTCACAATGGTCCAGAGGTCACTCGACGTTATCTCTGTCTAACACAACAAAAATCAGCTCAGGAACATCTGTCTCAATGCTATTTGGAGGAGTTTGTCGGCATCAATTGGTTGATACATTTGCGGACAAAACAACAAGTGATATGTTATTAGAAAGATGAAAGCCTATGTCTATGAGGGACCATAGGTATCTCTCTATGTTACAGAGAGAAAAGTGATTCCATCGCTTACACATATCAAGTTTTGAGAAGATTTATAGCTCAGGTTGAGACTCTGAATGTAAGTTAGCTCACTGAGCTGGAAGGTTCATTTTCAGACATTTTGTCACCATACTAGGTAACATCATCAGTGAGCCTCCGGTGAAGCACTGATATTATGTATCATTTTTTATTTATGTGTTTCGGTTTTCTTGGGTTGGTGATGTCATTTCAGGTGTTGGTGATGTCATTTCCTGCTCTTTTCTCAGGGGGTGGTAGGTGGGGTCTAAATGGATGTGTTTGTTGATAGAGTTCTGGTTGGAATGCCTACACATGGTTATATAGAGGGGTACCACTTTACATCAAGAAAAGCTTTTTTTTATTCATTCCCATGATGTGGGTGGCACTGGCTAGGCCAGTATTTAATGCACATCTCTAATTGCCCAGACAGCAGATACGAATCAAGAATTGAGGTGAGAAGGAAGGATTATTCACAACCATTATGGAGATTGTCCCCCACTCCATTAACATCATTGTGGCTCTGAACCAGCCACCCAGCTGACAGACCACACAGCAAGAAACATATTTAGTTACCTGAAATATTTTGAGATGAACTGAGTTCATTTAAGTGTTATACAAAGGCAAGTACTTCCTCTTTCCTTCTCTAACGCCATGTCTCCTCAAAACACCATCTGTCTCTTACTCACACTCAGCAGATATTCACCACCCCTACCCCTTTCCTCAAATTACATTCATTTGTGATTTTCTCTGCCTTCACAACCTCTCACCCTCTGATCAGTTCTAAGTGCAGACACTGCCGTGTTTACTCTTAAAACACTTAGGGGTGAAACTCAGCTTTTCAATTATTCTACAGAAGGTTGCTGCACCGTGCCAAACCGATGTCTCATTCTCACGCTGCCTCTTTTTTGTTTGGGTTAAATTATCAACAAGCTCAATTTCACTCCTTTAATCCTCAATATATTATGGCATTCAGTCAGTGCCATTGAGAAATTAGAACATGGTTTCAGTTTGATGGCAAGCACTTGGAAACAAGTCATTCATGTTTCAGTAAAACTTTTGTAATGTGTTATAATATCATTTCTAATTAATCATGGTCTTCTTTATCCTTTCAGTTCCAGCATTGTAACCAGCAATGACCAGTACTTAAATAGCAACAGCTGCTGTTGACAGATTTTACTTTGAAAGCTACAATAATCAGCTGTATTGCCAGGGACCGTGGTGAGTGAGATCCTCCAGTAATGGCAAAAAGGATGGAAAGAACCAATCACCACCTGGGACTCGTGCTAGAGTGGTATTGGCAGGGGCCGGGAACAGTTTAGCGTGATTATGTGTGAGGTTATCCATTTTGATGGAGAAATAGACGGACAATGTATTATCTAAATGGAACGAAACTTCAGAGTGTTTCAGTGCAGTGCTTGTGGGCAGCTCGGTGGCACAGTGGTTAGCACTGCTGCCTCACAGCGCCAGAGACCCGGGTTCAATTCCCGACTCAGGCGACTCTCTGTGTGGAGTTTGCACATTCTCCCCGTGTCTGCGTGGGTTTCCTCCGGGTGCTCCGGTTTCCTCCCACAATCCAAAGATGTGCAGGTTAAGTGAATTGGCCATGCTAAATTGCCCATAATGTTAGGTAAGGGGTAAATGTAGGGGAATGGGTCTGGGTGGGTTACGCTTTGGCGGGTCGGTGTGGACTTGTTGGGCTGAAGGGCCTGTTTCCACACTGTAATGTAATGTAATGTAAATGAAAAGGAATCTGGGTGTCCTTGTGCATGAATTGCAAAAAGCTAGTATACAGCAACAGTAGGTAATAAGGAGGCAAATGGAATTTTGGCATTTATTGATAAAGGAATGGGATATAAAAATAGTGAAGTACTGAAGTTAGACAATGCATTAATGCATAGGAACAAAGATGCTGGAATCTGTACTGAAAACAACAAATACTAGAGATCACAGTGGGTCAGGCAGCATCTGTGGAGAGAGAGCAAGCTAACATTTCAAGTCGAGCTGACTGAGATCTCCAGCATTTTTTTGTTTTCAAGGCATTAATGAGACTGCAACTTTTGGTCCCCTTACTTGAGGAGGGATGTAGTTGCATTGGAGGCGGTTCAGATGAGGGTCACTAAATTGTTTCCAGAGATGAGGAGTTTGTCTAATGAAGAGAAAAAGAGCAGCCATCAGACCTACACTGTCTGGGATTTAGAAGAATGAGGGGAAAGGTAATTGAGGTATATCAGATGCTAAAAGGAATTGACAAAGTAGGCGTAGAGAGGATGTTTCTGCACGTGGGGCAATCAAGAACGAGAAGTCATAGTTTTAGGATAAAGGGTAGGAGATTTAAAACAGAGAGTAGGAGAAATCACTTCCCGCAAAGCGTGGCGAATCTGTGGAATTCGTCACCCAGAGTGCGGTGGATCGTGGGACATTGATTAAATTTAAGTTTAATTAGTAATGGGGTGAAGGATTATGTGGAGCAAGCTGGAAAGTGGAGTTAAGGCAAAGATGAGATCAGCCAAGATGCTATCAAGTGGCAGAGCAGGCTCAGGGCTGAATGGCCTCCTCCTGCTTGTAGCCCTTATGTTATTGCTGAATAGATTACTGCACTGGCTCCCTGTAATTTGAGTGGGGAAATGTCAGGCGGGTCTGCAGTGTTTGACATTGTGCAGAGACATGACCAGTGCTGTCACCTCCCACATGTGTTTGTTAATAGCAAATAATCTAGAAAGCAGCATCAGAGAAAAAACAATCAGGGCAGGATTCTCACTTTTATAAAAGAGAGGAGAATCAACAGTATCGAAACAACAGTGCTCTCAGAAAAATGAGAAATTAAACGCAACGTGGAAAGCAATTCTCATTTCATTTTAACAGTTTAGTTTGTTAAAACTGAACCATTTCACAAACTTAAGATGGAAAACCAACCACTCACGATTATGAAAATCAATTAAATCAGAATTCACTGGAAGTCCCTGCACTTTCAGTGAAAAAAAAGGAGTTAGTGTTTTGTGTTGATTATGATTCTGCTTCAGATTTGCAGCCAGAGCCACTCCAGAGACAAAAAAAACTGCAGATGCTGGAATCCAAAGTAGACAGGCAGGAGGCTGGGGGAACACAGCAAGGCAGGCAGCTTCAGGAGGGACAGGCAGGAGGCTGGGGGAACACAGCGAGCCAGGCAGCTTCAGGAGGGACAGGCAGGAGGCTGGGGGGAACACAGCAAGGCAGGGGAGGGACAGGCAGGAGGCTGGGGGGAACACAGCAAGGCAGGCAGCATCAGGAGGGACAGGCAGGCGGCTGGGGGGACACAGCAAGCCAGGCAGCATCAGGAGGGACAGGCAGGAGGCTGGGGGAACACAGCAAGGCAGGCAGCTGCAGGAGGGACAGGCAGGAGGCTGGGGGAACACAGCAAGCCAGGCAGCTTCAGGAGGGACAGGCAGGAGGCTGGGTGAACACAGCAAGCCAGGCAGCATCAGGAGGGACAGGCAGGAGGCTGGGGGGACACAGCAAGGCAGGCAGCATCAAGAGGGACAGGCAGGAGGCTGGGTGAACACAGCAAGCCAGGCAGCATCAGGAGGGACAGGCAGGAGGCTGGGGGGACACAGCAAGGCAGGCAGCATCAGGAGGGACAGGCAGGAGGCTGGGGGAACACAGCAAGGCAGGCAGCTTCAGGAGGGACAGGCAGGAGGCTGGGTGAACACAGCAAGCCAGGCAGCATCAGGAGGGACAGGCAGGAGGCTGGGGGGACACAGCAAGGCAGGCAGCATCAAGAGGTGGAGAAGTCAATGTCTCGGGTTAACCCTTCTTCAGGACTGGGCGTGGGTGTAAGGGGAGCTGCAGGTAAATGGGGTGGGTGCCAGGGTAGTGAAGTGGGGATAAGTGAGGACAAGCAGAGGGTCCGACCCAGTTGGTCATTGGGAGGAATGAATCCAGTAAGTGGCAGAGAGCAGTAGAAGGTACGTTTACTGCAAACCCACAGACTCCTACACCTCCTGCAAGAACTCCCAATACCTCCGCTTCCATCGCATCTGCTCGGATGAGGAGACCTTCCATTCGCGGGTATCCTAGATGTCCACCTATTTCAAAAGTGCTTTTCCTCCCCCCGTCATCCAGACCCTCCTCCTCTGCAGCACCTCCTCCATTCCCTGTTCCACCACTCTAAACCCCTTCTCCCAATGCAATAAAGACAGAGACACCTTGTCCTCACCTACCACCCACCAGTCTCCACATCCAACGCATCATCCATAAACACTTCCACCAACTTCATCTGGACCCCATCCCCAGGAACATCATCCCCCTCCCTGCCTTCCGCAAGGACTGCTCCCTCCACCAATGCTTGGTTTGCGCCACTCTCCCCATCGACCCCCCCCCCACCACCCCCGAATCCCCAGGTACCTTCCCCTGTAACTGAAAAAGATGCAAAACCTGCCGAGACACCACTCTCCTCACCTCCATCCAGGGCTCCAAACAGTCTTTCCAGGTCAGACAGAGGCTCACCTGCCACTCTTCCAATCTAGTTTACTGCATCAGGCGCTCCTGGTGTGATCTTCTCCACATCGGGGAGATCGAATGTAAACTTAGGGAACGACTCACTAAGCATCACAGCTGGGCCTGCAGGGTCCCACAGGACCTCCCAGTCACCACCCATTTCAATTCCCCCAACCACTCCCTTTCCGACATGACCATCCATGGCCTCCTCCTTTGCCACAACGAACCAAACCATAAATGTGAGCAACAACACCCCATCTTCTGCCTGGGCAGCCTAAAGCGCGGAGGACTCAACACTGAGCTCTCCAATTTCAAATATCTCCCTTCTCATCCCCCGACTCCCTTCCCAGTCCCTCCTCCTCCCTTCCACTCCTCCCTGCCACCAACCAGACTCATCCCTCCCATTAACATACCATCTACCTGTCCCCACCTCACTACCCTGCCTCCACCACCCCCTTTATCTGCAGCTCCCCCACACCCACCCCTAGTCCTGAAGAAGGGTTACACCTAAAACAGAGACTAGGATTGGAGGAGTGTGGCCTTTTTTTGGAGGGTTCTAGGACTGGAGAAGACTACAGGAGTGGGGAAATGATGGAGGGATTTGAAAGCAGGAATGAGAATTGTAAAACTGAGGCACTGCTGGGCAAGGAACCAATGTAGGTCAGGGGAGTGTTATATTGTCACAAGGACATGACTTACTTTTAAAATGCCATTTCAAATTTTCCGTCTCTTGCCTGGATTTGTTAAAAAAAAGAGACCCTTGACAAATAATTCTGTTTTTTAAAGCAGAGACTGCTGGACAGATTGACATGTTGCAAATCAGATAATTTGACATCCCAGCAAGGAGATGAGAACAGCCAAACCTCCAGGGTGTGTGAAATGTCTCATATCAATTCACAGCACCCTGATACTTCTCAAATTATTCAGAGATGAAATATCAAGAAGCAATTACCTGTCTTGAAGTAATAACTGCTGCAGATGCAAATTAAAAAAAAACTTTAGGAAGTGTATGAGCAGAGTACATCAAGGGAGTTATCGAACAAAAGATTGAAGACAGTTACTGGTGTGAATTTGTGTGAATGTGTCTTCTCGCTCTCCGGGGATCGGATGCGTGGGTTCTGCAAGAATAATCGTCCCTGAGAGATAACCACCTGCAAACCGAAATCATTTTTAATATGAAAATGCACTGTACAAAACATACATCCAGGAGAACAGCGAAACTAAACAAGCACATTGGGGCCAGCCCAATGTGTGTGGGTGGTTGTGTAGGTGTCTGGGGGTGTGATTGAGTAAGTGTGTGGGTGTGTGTGGGTGGTTGTGTAGGTGTCTGGGTGTGTGATTGAGTAAGTGTGTGGGTGTGTGTGGATGGGTGTGTTGGT
>NC_057732.1:51671500-51686488 GCF_004010195.1 Chiloscyllium plagiosum
ATGTGATTGTGAGTGTGTGTGGGAGGTAGGGGAGTGTGTGTGGGAGGTAGGGGAGTGTGTGTGGAGGAGTGATGATTTGGAGGTGGCGGTTTAGACAAGGGGTGGATAGAGTTAAAAATCACAGAACACCAGGTTATAGTCCAACAGGTTTATTTGGAAGCACTAGCCTTCGGAGCGCTGCTCCTTGATCAGGTGGTTGTGGAGTATAAGATCGTACGACACAGATGGAGGTGTGTGTGTTTGTGTGTGTGTGTGTGTGTGTGTCACAAGATCACAGTGTCATGCAATTAAAATTACATATTGAACAAATCTAGGTTGCTGTTAAGTCTTTCATCTTTTAGAAAAGGTGAAAGCGTCTGTTCAGTTTTCCCACCACCAATAATTGGCAGCATTCAATAAAATATTTGGAATAAAAGGCTGAATAAATTGTGACCACACAGCTTCAATGGATTGTCAAAAAAGAGTTCAGCTGGTTTATTAATCCCTTTTAGGGAGACAATCCACTAATCTGACCTGGCCAGATCTACATGTGACTCCAGGATTCGGAAATCCCTCTGGGCTAACCAGCCACGCCCACATGCCATGAACAAATACATTTGAA
The DNA here is from genome assembly GCF_004010195.1 of Chiloscyllium plagiosum. Lineage (NCBI taxonomy): Eukaryota > Metazoa > Chordata > Chondrichthyes > Orectolobiformes > Hemiscylliidae > Chiloscyllium > Chiloscyllium plagiosum. The sequence continues at coordinate 51,672,102 of NC_057732.1, forward strand.
TCATCTTGCTCTCCTGCTGCTCCTTTTCTTGTTTTGAGTCCTCCCCATTTCCCTCTTACCTTTGCCACTAGGGAGTTGGGGGGGTGGGGGCTGTTGGGGCAGGGGTTTTGCAGTGATTGGATGCAGTACTTCTGTATTCTGGAATTCCCTCTCTCTCAACTATTCCATACCGCCATCTCAAAACCTATTTCTTGGACAATCCAATGGTCATCTCCTCAAACCTATCTTGTAAATCCCGTGCAGTGTTTGTTTCCTGGGAAGGTATACTTCAAACAGTTTTTGCTGAAAGAGTTGTATTATTTTTAAATGAATTTATATTTATCATCGACCAAAACAAAACTAAACAAACATAGCCAATTACACAATACCAAACAGAGAGTTCAAAATAATTATGAGACGTAAAACAACTTTGAACATGTTCATGACACTGGACTGTTTCTAAAGAATTTTACACAAAAATATTTGAAGTCGACTGCAAGGTATTGGCAATTAAATATGAAGATTTTCCAGAAAATTACATGTGTTTACCAAAAATAAAGAATACAATGGCAGGTCGAACAGGGAACAATTATGTTCATTTCCACATGCTAACTGGACCTAGTAATGTAATAAATTGAACAATTAAACTTAAATTATAGAACTGGGAAACCGAAAGTAAGTCAACAGAGTTCAAAGGGGGCAGCACGGTGGCTCAGTGGTTAACACTGCTGCCTCACAGCACCAGGATCCCAGGTTTGATTCCAGCCTTGGGCGACTGTCTGTGTGGAGTTTGCACATTCTCTCCGTGTCTGCATGTGTTCCCTTTGGATGCTCCAGTTTCCTCCCACAGTCCAAAGATGGGCAAGTTAGGTGAAGTGGCCATGCTAAATTGCCCAGAGTGTTCAGGGATGCGTAGGTTAGGTGCATTAGTCAGGGGTAAATGTAGGAACATGGGTTTGGATGGGATACTCTTTGCAGGGTCGGGGTGGATTTGTTGGGCCAAAGGGCCTGTTTCCAAACTGTAAGGATTCTATGAATTCCGTGGTTAAACACCCAGAGCAAGTCAGTAATGCCTCAGCATTTCTATTGCTCAGCTTCCTGTTTTACAGTGTCAACATAGGAAACAATCCCTGGGTTGAATCACATCAGAATAAACAAATAATGATCTTTTAAATCAATAGAACCACCAGGTTAAAACAAATTCAAAGCCTATTTAAAAATCAAAAGAACTGCAGATGCTGGAAATCAGAGACAAAACCAGAAATTGCTGGATAAGCTCAGCATCTGTGCAGAGAAATCAGAGTTCACGGTTCAGGTCAGGTGACCCTTCCTCAGAACTGTTCAAAGCCTCTCTCTCTGTTCAAGGTTTCCTAATACAAATATATTCATTGATATTTCCCTATCAGGAAAGGTCAGACCAGCTGGGCCTGTACCCTTTGGAGATCAGAGCTGAAAGTGTGTTGCTGGAAAAGCGCAGCAGGTCAGGCAACATCCAAGGAGCAGGAGAATCGACGTTTCGGGCATGAGCCCCTCTTCAGGATTCCTGAAGAGGGGCTCATGCCCGAAATGTCGATTCTTCTGCTCCTTGGATGCTGCCTGACCTGCTGCGCTTTTCCAGCAACACATTTTCAGCTCTGATCTCCAGCATCTGCAGTCCTCACTTTCTCCCCTTTGGAGTTTAGAACAGTCCAAGGTGACTCCATTGAAATGTATACGATCGTGAGTTGGTGCAGAAAAGTTGGACCGAAGGCTCTTGTTTCCCTGCTGTGTGACTTCATGACTGGGTGGATGTGGAATGGATGATTCCTCTTGGTGAAGAATCTAGAACTAGGGTCACTGTTTAAAAAGAAAGGGTCACCCTCTTAAAACAGTCATAGAGTCATAGAGATATACAGCACAGAAACAAACCATTCAGTCCAACTTGTCCATGCCGACCAGATATCCTAAATTAATCTACTCCCATTTGCCAGCACCTAGCCCATATCCATCTAAACCCTTCCTACTCATATACAAATCCAGATGCCTTTTGAATGTTGCAATTGTAACAGCCTCCGCCATTTCCTCATTCCACACATGCACCACCCTCTGCGTGATAAAGTTGCCCCTTATGTCCCTCCTAAATCTTTCCCCCTCACCCTCTAGTTTTGCACTCTCCCACCCTGGGGAAAAGACCATGCTTATTTACCATGACCCTCATGATTTTATAAACCTCTATAAGGTCACCCCTCAGCCTCCGTGCTCCAGGGAAAACAGCCCCAGCCTGCTCAGTCTCTCCCTATAGCTCAACCCCTCCAACTCTGGCAACATCCTCGTAAGTCTTTTCTGAACCCTTTTAAGTTTCACAACATCCTTCCTATAGGAAGGAGACCAGAAATGTACACAATATTCCAAAATTGGCCTAACCAATGTCCTGTACAGCCACAACATGACCTCCCAATTCCTGTACTCAATACTCTGACCAATAAAGGAAAGCATACCAAATGCCTTCTTCACCATCCTATCTACCTGTGACTCCACTTTCAAGGGGCTATGAACCTGCACTCCAAGGTCTCTTTGTTCAGCCACACTCCCCAGGACCTTACCATAAAGTGTATAAGTCCTGCTCTGACCAAGATGAGAAAACATTTATTTCTCTCAGAGGGCTGTGAGTCTTTGGAATTCCCTTCCTCAAAAGGCTGTGGGTGCCAAACGTTGAATTAGTTTTAAGGCTGAGGTAGAGAGATTCTTGATGGTCAAGAGGATGAATGATATAGGATATACAGGAATGTAGACTTGTGATTAAACTCAGAGCAGCCATGGTCTTGTTGAATAGTGGAGCAGGCTTGAAGATCCGAATGGCCTAATCCTGTTCCGTGTTTGTGTGTTTGTAATATTTATATCCAGTTGTGCAGAAGACGTTGTATTTAAATACATACTCAGATTTAAGCATTGCATTCTGCAGACACTATCATTCAACTAAGACCCACCTTCTGTAAAATCTGACAAAAGTGCCCACTCCAAAAATTAACTTGATTTTCTATTTCAACTGTACACGGACCTGCTGGCATTTCTAGCCTGCTCTCTTTTTAATTGGAAATCTTGTGTTGTTGTTCATTGCTACTTAGACTTCAGAACTCTCAGTATCCATTGATACTGGCATCTGTCTGTTTCTATATCTTATTTATCCTAACTAACTGATAACCCCCAACTTGAGGGGTTAAGCCTCAATAAATTAATACGTATTCAATTTTTTTAAATGCTATACTCCTTACTAATAATCAAGAAATTGGTGGATTGTTGTAAAACCTTACTTCTGGGTTCCAAATCTGCTGTCCTTACCTGGTCTGGTCTACACGTGACTCCGGACCCACAGCAGTTGGGTTGACTCTTGACTGCCCTCAGAAATGGCCAAGTCATTCGAAATTCTAAGAGTCTTTCATTATTATTTATTTTTATTTACCTTTTCCCCCTCTACTCTTTCTTTATTATAATGATATTATTAAGCTGGAGAGGCTCAGAAGTGATTTATCAGGATGTTGCTGGGAATTGAGGGTGTGAGTTATACAGGAAGGCTGGATAGTCTGGGACCTTCTTCACTAAAACGTAAGAGGCTGAGTGATGACCTTATAGAGACCTTTGAAATAATCAGGTATATAGATAATTGAACGGCAGGTGTCCTTTCCCTAGGGTGGGAGAGTTCAAGACTAGGGGACATATTTTTAAGGTGAGAGGAGAAAGATTTAAAATAGACATACGGGCAATTTTCTTTTACACAGAGCATAATTCGTGTGTGGAAGTGATGGATGTGGGTACAGTTACAACTTTGAAAAGACATCTGGATAAGTACATGAATAGGAAAGGTTTGGAGGGATATGGGCCAGGAGCAGGTAGGTGGGACTGGTTTAGTTTGGGATTATGTTCAGTACGGACTGGTTGGACTGAAGGGTCTGTTTCTGTGCTGTATGAGTCTATGAATCCATTTGGAGTCTGTATGGTACAATGTCTTCCTGTTCCTCGGGCTTTGATTATAAAACTGAGAAAACCAATCCATCAGTTTCTGAAGCAAAAGCAGAAAGAACTGGAGAAACTCAGCAGCTGTTACGACACGGGGTAAACCCTCCTGCTAAACCTAAAACCAGCAACACAGAAAAGATTTATCCCGCGCAGTAATCTGTAAATATTCGAGTGGCCAAGAACCATTTAAAGTAAAAATTAACAACTTTATTTCTTAAAGTATAACAGAGAATAATTAACTAACAACTACTTACCACTCCTTACTCTAACCTATCTGTTCCCTTCCTTTCTACAACACTAGCCCAATAAAACTCCCAGTTAAGATTTACAAAACAACACCTTCTTATCTCAAAACCAGACAGCTGTAGGTTCTCCTATTTGGATCTTCCTGTGTCTTCTTTTCTTCTCAGGAATTTCTGCGTCACTGGTTACTGATCGAAAAGGGACCTTTTTAAGAGAGCTATGTTTCAGGCAGTCTGTTTACATGCTGGGCTAGTTAATTCTCCCCTCAACTGTTCAATTTTCCCCTGTCTTATACCCCAAACATTGGATTGTGTCATTGGATTTTAAGATTGTTAATATACTCAATTCAAACTGGATTGGAGTTTGATATTTTTCGGGGTATAATGTAAACTGGCTGAATTCGAATTTGCTTTTTCCTCCAGACAATGAGCTAATTGAGTTGTTTGACCCATTGTTACCTTATTGAGTACAGTTGGTGCTGTGTTCGATAGTTCTGCTACTTTTAACTCTCTTAAAGGTACACCCACATCTTCATAGCACCTCCCCACTTAAGAAGAATATGAACCATGATCATGAAAAGATGGCTTAATTTTTTTTCTCTACTTTCAAAACACATTACCTTAACAGACAGATAACTTTAATATAGTTTCACCTTAACTTTTTCCCATATACCTGTATATGTATAACATTAAATAAAGACAAATCTCAACTAAACTCTATCAGTTAAATCCGTGATAACACATTTGCGATTACATTCTTCCGACATGTATGATTTTTAATTAAAAGCTTGTAACATAAGACTCTAACAAAATAGTCTCATATTCTTATCTTTAAAACGTTCTAAGAATGTAAGAGAATTGTGATCCGTGTACACAACTGTCTCCGACACATTGTTTGTGACAGACACATTAAAATGCTGTAAGGCCGGTACCAAACCCGATTGTTCCTTTTCGATCATGGAGTATGTCCTCTGGTCGATGTTGATCTTCTTCAAAAAGTGACCACCTGGTGGATCAATCCCATCCTCATCTTCCTGGAGGAGTACAGCTCCAACTCCTATGTCACTAGGATCGATGGTGACCTTAAAAGATGTTGAAAAGTTTGGTGTAGCTAAAACCAGTTTGATGCTTAATATCGATTTCAAATGGTCGAATTTGAAACTTTGTGTTCTTCTTCAGTAAATTGGTTAACGCTGCCATTACACTGCTGAAGTTTGGAGTAAACTTCCGCTGAGTTCTAAGAATCGAAGCACCTCTTTCTTCTAAGGTTGGCCGCGGAAATTCCTTGATGGCCTTTGTCTTTGCGTTCTGTGGGGTCAACCTTCCATGACTGGTTATGTCCTAAGAATGTCACCTCTGCTTTCGCGAACTCCATTTTATCACCAGTTTTGCTTCTCGCAATCAATCAAAGAGCTCTGCCAAATGTACCATATGATCTTTCCAAGACTTACTAAAGATCACTACTTCGTCCAAATAGACTGCACAGTTTGTTAACCCAGCCACAACTCTGCTCATGAGTCTTTGGAATGTGGCTGGTGCATTCTTCATTCCAAAGGCATTAGTTTAAACCGATACAGCCCATATGAGGTCAGCCACAACTCTGCTCATGAGTCTTTGGAATGTGGCTGGTGCATTCTTCATTCCAAAGGGCATTAGTTTAAACCGATACAGCCCATATGAGGTTACAAACACAGAAATTGCTTTTACCGGCTCTGATAAAGGTACCTGCCAGTAACTACGCATTAAGTCCAATTTGGTGATATGACTGGCCTGTCTGACTTTCTCGATACAGTCCTCCAATCTAGGAATTGGATATGACTCCATTTTGTAACAGCATTGACCTTCTAATAATCCACACAGAATCATTGAGTCCCATCCAGTTTGGGGAGAAAGTGAGGTCTGCAGATGCTGGAGATCAGAGATGGAAATGTGTTGCTGGAAAAGCGCAGCAGGTCAGGCAGCATCTAGGGAACAGGAGAATCGACATTTCGGGCATTCCTGAAGAAGGGCTAATGCCCGAAACGTCGATTCTCCTGTTCCCTAGATGCTGCCTGACCTGCTGCGCTTTTCCAGCAACACATTTCCATCCCCCATCCAGTTTGGGAACTAAGATGATTGGCTAACTCCACTCGCTCTGGCTTGGTTTGATTATATTCTCGTCGAGAATGGCCTCCACTTCCATCTGGACCTATCTGGCTTTGAAAGGATTAAGCCGATAGGGGTGTTGTTTTATTGGAGCAGTATTCCCTACGTCTACTTCATGTACTATAGCATTAGTCCTCCCCATCTGATTCTTACATATGTCCTTATAGTGTAGTAACAAATCTTTCAACTCCGTTCTATGCTTCTGAGACAGATAGCTTACTAAGCTATCCCACTCCTCAATGACTTCTTCATTTTTTAATCTATTTTGAGGCATCTCAAAATCCACATCATCTGGATTTGATTCCCTACTCTGTGGGGGCAGTAGCTAACACCTGTTTCTCCAGTTCTTTCTCTCTAGTATATAACAGTTTCAACATGTTCACATGACATACCTAATATAGCTTTTTTTCTATCTGGCATCTTTAGTAGATAGTTCACCTGACAACTTTTTCTCAATTCAATAGGGACCACTAAACCTGGCTTTGAAGGAATCTCCTATCGATTAACTAACTCATTATACCTTCAGGAAAACATCAGAGTCTCAGAACTTTTATCTGCCACCTGTTTCATTCTACACTGTGCCCTCTTTAGGTGCTGTTTAGCTAACTCACCTACTCAATTTAGTCTCTCCTTCACCTCTGATACATAATCTAAGTGTCAATTTTTCTTTAATTAATTTTAAATGGCCTTTCACTTCATGACCAAGTTATAACTCAAAGGGAGTAAACTGAGTCGATTCCTTTGGGACATCTCTAATGGCAAACAATATCCCAATACCTATATCCCAATCATTTGGGTAATCCTGACAGTATGTTGTCAACATAGTCTTTAAGGTCTGATGCCACCTTTCTAAAGCTCCCTGGGATTCAGGATGATACGCACTGATTTAAAGGGCTGTATACCTAAGCTATCCATAACCTCCTTAAACAACCTAACAGTAAAATTTGACCCTTGGTCCAACTGAATCTCTCTGGGTAGCCCATACCATGTGAAGAAAGCTACTAACTCCTCAACCACCTTTTTTGCCTTGATACTCTGTAATGGAATTGCCTCCAGACACCTGGTGGACACATCCATTATGGTTTACAAGTGCTGGTTCCTAATTTTCGTTCTCGGGAGGGGACCTACGCCATCAATTATAACTCACGTGAAAGGTTCTTCAAATGTGGGAATTGGCAACAAAGGGGCTGGTTTTATTACTGCCTGTGGCTTACCTACCATTTGACATGTATGACGCGTTCGGCAAAAGTTAACCACATCCTTGTGCATTCCAGGCCAATAAAAATGTGTTTTTACCTTAGCCTGAGTCTTTCATATCCCTAGGTAACCTCCTACAGGTAGTTCATGTGCTACCTGTAACACCTCCTGTCTGTATGCTACCCGCAACACAACCTGGTGCACTTCTACCCATTTCTCCTCTGCACTAACCTGCTGTGGTCTCCATTTCCGTCTTAGGATTCTACCTTTCAGATAATAACCTTCTGGAATATTCTCTGCCTCCTTTTCAGAGTACGCATCCACATACATACCTTTTGTTGTCTTCTCTTGCTGTTGCAAGTCTCTTAGCCTTTCAGGACGAAACACTTCTGTCTGGCCCTCTGCCTGTTCAGGTTTTTCCTGCACCATTACACCAGCAGGGTGTTCAGGTTTTTCCTGCACCATTACACCAGCAGGGTGTTCACTAACTGAACCTCAACTCCTTCACCTTTCGCTTTACTTTTCACTTCGTGCTGTGACTTATGAGAGTGGGATCTGGTTACCACACAGTCTGGGAAAATACCAGGATATTTCTGTTTTAGCTCCTCAGTTTCTTGGTTTTCCTTGGGCTTCTCCACAACAAGGGGTGTCACTCCCATCTTGGACCCTGCCAAATCATCCCAAGAACAAACTGAATTCCTGGAACTGACACTCTGTCAATCACTCCCACTGTAACTTCCCCAGACCTAAGTTGGCACTCCAACCTGATCTTACATAGGGGAACGCTAAATTTCTATCCATCTAGTGACCTTTCCTCAGAACTGGACTCGAAATGTTAACTCTGTTTCTCTCTCCACAGATGCTGCCAGACCTGCTGAGTTTCTGTTTTTGTTTCAGATTTCCAGCATCTGCAGTTCTTGGTTTTATTTTACCCTCAGTTTCTGGTTTGCTCTGAAAGACGAGTACTAGTGAGAGTAACGAGGATTATATTTCAGAATTCATTAAGATATTTGTAAGAGAGAGAGGAAATTATCTCAATGGTTTCAGTTGTATGAGTTTAAACTCACCATGTTTCTAAATGGCAAATAGTAAACTCCAGGGGTTTCCAGGGACAGTCAGTATCAGCTTTCAACACATGGGGTCCCTCTCACTGCATATGTCTCCAGCAGAACCTCAGACAGTTCCACCATTTGCATTACATGTCAGTCAATCCTGTACAGCTGGGGTTATAATCTGTTCGTTCTCCATGTAACTTCATACAACCAAAGTGAATCTTGCAGGGGTCTGAGTGACATGGGCTACGGAACGATTTGTGGCAGACTTAGACATTGTGTACAGTTCTGGTCGCCACACTGCCAGAAGGATGTGGAGGCTTTGGAGAGGTTACAGAGACAACAGAGGATGTCCCTGGTTTGGAAGGTATTAGTGATGAGGAAAGATTGGACAAACTGGGTTTGCTTTCACTGAATTTCACAGGATGAGGGGCGACTTGATAAACGTTTCCAAAATTATGAGAGGCATGGATAGAATGGATAGTCGGTGACCTTTTCCCAGGGTAGAAATGTCAATTTCTGGGGGACATAGGTTTAAGGTAAAAGGGGATAAGTTTAAAGGAGATGTGAGAGGCAGGTTTTTGACACAGAGGGTGGTACGTGCCAGAGGAGGGGGTAGAGGTGGGTACGATAGCAATGTTTAAGAGGCATTTTGACAGAAACATGAATAGTTAGGGAATAGAGGGATAGAGACAGCGTAGAATCATTGAATCCCTACAGTGTGGCCATTTGGCCCAACAAGTCCATACTGACCATCTGAAGAGTAATCCGCTCCCCTACCCTATATTTCCCCTGACCTAAGCTATACATCCCTGAACACTATGGGCAATTTAGCACAGCAATCCCACACAACCTACACATCTTTGGATAGTAGGAGGAAACCCAAGCAAACGTGGGAGAATATGCAAACTCCACACAGACAGTCACCCGAGGCTGGAATTGAAGCCAGGTGCCTGGCGCTGTGAGGCAGTGGTGCTAACATTTTGACAGAAACATGAATAGTTAGGGAATAGAGGGATACAGACAGCGTAGAATCATTGAATTCCTACAGTGTGGACACAGGCCATTTGGCCCAACAAGTCCATACTGACCATCTGAAGAGTAATCCGCTCCCCATACCCTATATTTCCCCTGACCTAACCTATACATCCCTGAACACTTTGGGCAATTTAGCACAGCAATCCCACACAACCTACACATCTTTGGATAGTAGGAGGAAACCCAAGCAGACGTGAGAGAATGTGCAAACTCCACACAGACAGTCACCCGAGGCTGGAATTGAAGCCAGGTCCCTGGCGCTGTGAGGCAGCGGTGCTAACCACTGAGCCACCGTGTTGCCCTTGGAGACAAAAGGTCTTTAGTTTAGAAAAGCATCATGTGTTAGCACAGTCTTGCAGGGCCAAATGGCCTGTTCCTGTGCCGTACTGTTCTTTTCTTGCTTTGTTCTCGACAGGAAGTCCAGGGAGCCCTATCCCAATGTCAAGAGCATGTTGCTGCATCTTTGATGTTTTTGAGGAGTGATGAAAGAGGTTTCTTGCTGGTCTGCAGCAAGGTCTGGGGAGAATGTCTTGTTAATGACCTGACTCGCCTCATTAACATTTAGCTCACTATCTTACCAAAAAAAACAAAACAAGAGAAAATCTCGACATGAAGGTCAGAGCGGGTACCTGAGACTTCAGTTGGTTATTGACTGTGAGGAGCCTCCATATTGCTCTGCACCCAACAGTATCTCAGGACACGCTGCACAGTGCCAAACAGCCCTCATCCTCGAACATTGGCATCTGACATTTGCCAGCCCTTCACAGACAACACACCATCTCTCCAATGTATTTGCAGGTAATAGTATCATACACTCAGGAAGCACAGAGCTGCATTGTAGGCTGCACTGGCAACTCGCATTGATGGGCAACACCAGTGTGTGCACACAGGGACTGGCACCCAGCTCATGGATTGGATCAGGCCACACCACAAGGCAGGTCACTCGCGCTCTCTTAGTGCTTGCTCACTTAGTGCCTACCTCCATACCCGTACCATCCCTGCCTTGGCCTGCTTTGCCTTACCTTGCCTCACTTTGTTGTGCCAATCATTCCGGCCCCAAAACCGGCTCACCTTGCCACTCAACAGACCTTGGTCAAGGGTACAGGTGCCAAATATGGCACAGGCACCAGAGATTCATGTCTTTCACCAGATACCCAGTAAGTAGTAAGTTGTTCCAGGAATGGCACAGGGTAAGGTAAAGGTAGAATTGAAGGAGGAGGTGCCGGGGGTGGGGTAGGTAGTTAATTAAAAATGTTTGGCAAGACATAATGAGAAATCCCAGGGCAAGAATCCCTCCAAAAAGCCTCACCAAAAAAAGAAAGGTTCAGCCCCAAGTATTTAATTCCCATTGTGTGAGTGCATTCTCCACTTCCTCATCGTGTCAGGTTGATTCTGTCAGTGCAGAAGTATAGACTTTATCCTGTGGGATGGTTTGGAAGACTCTGGTGAAAACTATGCTGCCCTATCCTGCTTCCAATTAGCCCAGCAACCACATGCATTCGCAGCAACGTCTCTGAGCCTCCACTCAGTGATTACATGGTGGCTTTACCACCATTTAAACCATTACACTGAACACACCACAGTCAATATCAGAGCCAACAAACGACTTAATTTCAATAACAAACCTGGCTCTGAACTCTGCTGTGCAACAACAAAAGATAATCACAAACAAGATGCAACATCTCTTCATGTTTCCATTCATTATCATACCTTTTTAACTTCTTTAACTGGCAGAAAGCGGGTGCTCCCAGTCCAGACCCAGCAAAAAGGAGGCTTCAGACTGGCATGAAAGTCTTGGCCTGGCACAGCACTCTTGGCCTGGCATGGCAGTCTTGGCCTGGTGTGGCAATCTCTTGTCCCGGCATGGAGGCCTTAACTGTGCAGGCGTCTTCTTTGGTGGCAGCGATTTCCAGGTATTCCAGCATTCATTGTCTTAATCAACTTTCCCCAAACTGAAATCAATCTGAAATAAAGGCATAGAGATGTAAGGAAACTGACCCTTCGGTCCAACTCGCCCATGCTGACTAGATATCCTAAATTAATCTAGTCCCATTCGCCGGCATTTGTCCCATATCCCTCCAAACCCTTCCTAGGCATGTACCCATCCAGATGCCTTTTAAATGCTGTAACTGTACCAGTCTCCACCACTTCCTCTGCAGCTCATTCCATACACACACCACCCTCTGCATGAAAACGTTGTCCCTTAGGTCCCTTTTAAATCTTTCCCCTCTCAAAAAAGACTCTGTCTTAATTTTTACTTTTTTCTTCTTGACATTTTTCTTGACTTATGCCGTTAATACAAGTGCCCCCTGTGAGACAGTGACTTATAAAACTTCTCACTTTTTTAAAAAAAAACACATGACAATAAATTGCTATTCTAATTTATGCTCATCAATGACAGAAATAAGTGCAGGTGGATTGTGATGTAAAGACCATGTCTTTTTACATTTGTGTTTTTTTTTAAATTGTATATGAAATGGGGAAGGACTGCTTTTAAATCAATGTTTTGAAGGATTGCTGCATGGTTTGGAAACAAAGTCACCTGACCCCCATAGTGTGTAAACGGTGGTTTGAATAAGCAGCAGTTGAGGTGGGTGCAGACAAACCAGAGCCGAGGGGTTCTGTGTTCAGATTCAGCTGAATTCCAACAAGCGGTTATTGATCTATGGACTAGTGACCAGTTAGCAATGACAGTAACCTTTTGCGTGAGGTAACTGAACAGCTTGGGACTTGGAAGAACATACAGAGGTGTGTTTTGATTTGCACCAGCACAGGAGCTGTCTCTCTGTTCTCTGCAGTGAAAGCCCATTATAAATCTGAAGAAAACCAGCACATCCCAGCTTCAAGAGTTGGTGTAAACTACGACTTTGAACTGATAATTCAAAGACCTTTAATAAAGTGGACCAGCTATTCTTTGTATCTTTCAAACCAGTGGACTCATCCAGATTTGTGTTTTAATTTATGATGTTATATACTATTGTTTTATAACGTCTGGGTCCATGGTAAAGAACCTGGACTCTGTAAAACAGAAGCCTAAAGAGCTGGATTAGGGTATAATTTACCTGGTCTTGAGTCTCTGTAATGGGTAGTGTCAGTAGAATGATTTAAAACTTTGTTTTGCTTTGTGTTTTTGGACCTTACCATCTTGTCTTCTATATCTTGGTTTATTTTATCAATTTTTTGCATGATGTAATAAACTTCTGTTCTGTTGTTAACAATGAATCTGCAGACTCATGTTAATATGTTTCAGTAACTAACCAGCACAACAACCAATTTTTAAAAAAGCACTTCTGATCTATCAAGCCAGTGTTCGTTCTGAGATCTATCTTTTTCCAGTTCCATCAACTGGACTCATAACAGTAGAGAGTTAAATATAGGACAGACATTATGAAGGATTCAATTGGATGTGCACAACATAGAATTGAACTGAATTAGCTTAATTGTCACACGTACTCAAATGAGTTCAGTGAAAAGTTTATATGTTGTCACTTACAGCATTATCTGAGGGATAAAAGTACTGAGTTACAATCCTTGGTGACAGAATAGAGAAATGAAGAAAAATAAAGGTTACATTGCAGCTATATACAGGGAGGGAGTCAATAAGGGTGGTGCTGGAAAAGCACAGCAGGTCAGACAGCATCTGAGGAGAAGGAGATTTGACATTTCGAGCAGAAGCTCTTTAGCAGGACTGGAGAGGGGGAAGGGGACTGAGAGATAAATAGGAGGGTGGGGGTGGAGTGGGAGAAGGGAGCAGGGAGGGCAATAGGTGGTGGGTGATGGTGATAGGCTGGTGGGGAGGGTGAAGAAGATGGATGGGACAGAAGATGGACAGATAGGACAGGTCAAGAGGGCGGTGCTGTGTTGGAGGGTTAGATCTGGGAAGAAGTGCGGGGAAGGGAGATGAGGAAACTAGTGAAGTTAATGTTGATGCCATGTGATTGGAGGGCCACAAGGCGGAAGATGAGACGTTCTTTCTCCTGGCGTCAGGTGGCTAGGATTTGGCAATGGAGGAGGCCCAGGACTTGCATGTACTTGGAGCATTATAACCATAGGTCAGAAAAACAAGACAGAAATTTAAAAAGACATACATCGCAGACTCTCTCCAAGTGCTGTCTGCAGCAGACCAGTGCAGGGGACCTTCATGTGGTCAAATTGCGGGCTGTTGTCAAACACCCACGTAAGGCCACAGCCCCTGCCCCACACTGAACCACAACCCCTGCCCCACACTGAACCACAGCCCCTGCCCCACACTGAACCACAGCCCCTGACCCACACTGAGCCACAGCCCCTGCCCCACACTGAACCACAACCCCTGCCCGACACTGAACCACAGCCCCTGACCCACACTGAGCCACAGCCCCTGCCCCACACTGAACCACAGTCCCCAAACCACACTGAACCACAGCCCCCAAACCACACTGAACCACAGCCCTTGCCCCACACTGAACCACAGCCGCTGCCCCACACTGAACCACAGCCCCTGCCCCACACTGAACCACAGCCCCTGCCCCACACTGAACCACAGCCCCTGCCCCACACTGAACCACAGCCCCTGCCCCACACTGAACCACAGCCCCTGCCCCACACTGAACCACAGCCCCTGCCCCACACTGAACCACAGCCCCTGCCCCACACTGAACCACAGCCCCTGCCCCACACTGAGCCACAGCCCCTTCCCCACACTGAGCCACAGCCCCTGTCCCACACTGAACCATAGCCCCTGCCCCACACTGAGACACAG
>NC_057732.1:51689185-51701808 GCF_004010195.1 Chiloscyllium plagiosum
CCCACACTGAACCACAGCCTCCCCCCCACACTGAACCACAGCCCCCACTCCACACTGAGCCACAGCCCCGGCCCACATTGAGCTACAGCCTCTGCTCCACACTGGTACCCCCCCCACCTCTGGCCATTGGCATCTCCACCGAGCCCACTTCAGAGGCTGGAAGTCGGTGACTGGGGCTGTGTCTCCGAGGCTGAGAGAAGGGACAGGAGGAAGGAGAGGGGGAAAGAAATGAAAAAGAAGGAAAGGATTGTGCGGAAGGGAGGAGCTGGAGCATTCCACCCTGCCGCCATCTTGCTGGATATGCCAGTTGTACCAACTGATCTGGTCCAGTGCAGTTGCTGATATCTCCTTCTCTTCCCAAGGTATGTATGAGGTTCCTGGCAGTGATTTGTACACAATGTGTCTGAGCGTGCTTCCTACGGGGCACTATTGCAGGATGGTTGGAAAGCATCTCTTCTAAGATTGTGGAGGACAAAGGCTTGTGGCAGATTCCATGATTACCTCAGAATTACAAAAGCTCCTGTAGTTGTACATCGACGCTCGCTATCTGTGGAAAAGGCTGTCTTGGATGTTTGACAAAGCTTCAATTATCATCCCTCCCTCCCGAGGAACTCCATCATGTTTGAACAACAGTCACCAGACTTGAAATGTTGACTGTGTTTCTCTCGCCACAGATGCTGCCAGACCTGCTGAGTTTCTCCAACATTTTCTGTTTTTGTTTGATTCAGATCTCCTGCATCTGCTGTTCTTTGTTTCATTATCTAACCCAGATATTCCCAGAGACTCTCTCGGTCACTGCCCCAAGGGCCTAAATATCACAGAGTTGAGAATTGGCCTTTTCAGCCACATGGGACACCATCAGAGAAACTCGCAAACCTGAGGCGATCAAACCTCAAACCAAGGGACAGTACATGACAACATACATAACCTTCGCAATATCGTGTGCTGTTCTTGCCTCAACCTGAAATCTTATGGTGCTGTCCAATACATGAAGAAAGCAATTTTCTCTTTATAAACACAGCTTACATTTCTCTCAAATATTAGCTCAAGTAACTGGATTCAGTTCATTTCATTTCCCATGTACCTACACAGGGCTGAGCACTGGGAGCTGCTTGAGCTAAACTGAAATGAGCAAATTATTAACAATGAGCTGAACTGCACAGGATAATTACTGAAATACCACAAATCACTGTCAAAAGGTGTGGCACTCGAAAAGCACAGCTGGTCAGGGAACATCCGACGAGCAGGAGAGTTGACATTTCAGCATAAGCCCTTCATCGGGCTTGTGAAGGGCTGGTGAAGAGCTTATTCGCGAAACGTTGACTCCCTTGCTCCTCGGATGTTGCCTGACCAGCTGTGCTTTTCCAGCACCACCCTCTTTGACTCCGATCTCCAGCATCTGCAGTCCTCATTTTGTCCTAGTTGCTATATCACAAATAACTGCTCATCATGCAATCTAGTTTTAGCGGTCAGGTGATCATTTCAATTCTAAGTACAGGTAACAGAAAATTCATCTGCTTGCAACAAAAATTTAATTAAATCATATCCTACACTACTGTGATATTACTGTTAAATGTCTACTTTCACTACAATAGCCAATTCCAAATTAATTGTTAGTGCTTTAGTTTCTAATCATTGGACGATTACTTTAAAATGGCACAATCGCAGGGTTTTAAGTTTTTTCAACAGTTCATTATGACTGTGCAGATAGTGTACAAGAAATGTACATTTCTATGGAAATGATTAACCATGAATACAAAATCATAAGGAGCACTTAGTCTCAGTGCATGGGCATCGTATAGTGGTCTCTGGTTCTCTGATTGGGTACCTTAGTTGAATTATTTGCAAAAACATAGAATCATAGAATCCCTACAGTGTGCAGGCAGTCCATTTGACCCATCGAGACCACATTGACATTCCAAAACAGATCCCACCCGGACACACCCCCTACCCTGTAACCCCATTCCCAGGACTAATCTACCTAACCTGTACAGCTCCAAACACAATGAGCAATTTAACAAGGCCAATCTACCTAACCTGCACATCTATGGGCTCTGAGAGGAGACCAGAGAACCCACACAGACACAGTGAGAGCATGCAAATTCCACAAAGTAGTGCCCCTCTCTAGAACGGTACATAACTTGTTCACTTTCCTTCACTCCCTTATCACCTTTAATGGATTCAGGCTTCTGTGGGAGTGGGCATACCATCTAGGAACCTAAGCTGGTGCTTGAGGGTGTGTTTGAATCCCACTACAGCAAGTGGCAAAATTCATATTCAATAAACTGAACAGTATAACGGTGAACAGTAACCAGCCTCCTGTAAAATCCCACCTGGTTCACCGATGCCTTCTTTAGAAAGGAAATCTGCCCACCCTATCTGGTCTGGATTGTAAGCGACTGGAAACCCATAGCAATGTAGTTGACTCCTAACAGCCCTCTGTAAATGCCGCTAGAGAGCCAATCAATTCAAGGGCAATCAGAAATGGACAACAAATGCCAGCCTTGCCAGCAATGCCCTTATCTCACTCAAGAAGCAAGACAGAAATGACCCTTCAAAAAAGCAGGTGCAACATCAACATTCTTCTTTGCTATCAGCCAATGGACAAGTAAAAGAATGGAAATTAGTGTTGAAGTTCTGGATCTTGAAAACTGGGTCTTGTTAACACTAATGGTGCGAGGGCAATTGGGCTGGGTAATCAATGTTGGTCCAAACAGTGACATTCACATCTCATGGGTTAGAATCTCAATGATTTTTCATTTTCTTGTCTTATTTTGTTTTTGATTGTGGTAGAACTGTAAACTAGGAACTGTGAGCTAAAGATGACTTTTGGACTATGGGTAACATCTTGTGTTAAAAGGAAAACAGACCAAACAAGCTTTTGTTTGTTTGTGAGTTTGGTTCTTGATTCTGTAGATGCTTCGTCACTGGGGAAAGAGCATTCAGTTTAAACAGAGAGCAGAAGTTGACTATTAATGAATCTTTCCCCTCTCATCGTAAACCTCTGCCTGCTAGCTCTGGACTCCCCCACCCCAGGGAAAAGACCTTGGCTATTTACCTCAGCCATGCCCCTCATGATTTTATAGACCTCTATAAGGTCACCCCTCAGCCTCCAACGCTTCAGGGAAAATAGCCCCAGCCTGTTCAGCCTCTCCTTATAGCTCAAACCCTGGTAACATCCTTGTAAATCTTTTCTGAACCCTTTCAAGTTTCACAACATCCTTCATATAAGCAGGAGACCAGAATTGCACACAATATTCCAAGAGTGGCCTAACCAATGTCCTGTACAGATGCACCATGACCTCCCAACTCCTATATTCAATGCATTGACCAATAAAGACAAATGCCTTCTTCACTATCCTGTCTACGTGCAACTCCACTTTCAAGGAGCTATGATGCTGCACTCCAAGGTCTCTTTGTTCAGCAACACTCCCTAGGACTAATCCTTGAATCCAATGATTGAGAAGCTCATAGTAACCTCCTCGCTGGCCCCCTTCTACAGCACTGAGTGCCATATTCAGAATCTAAAATGTGCAGCAGACATTTTGACAGCTCCAGTAAAAGGGAAAATACATAAAGGAAGGAGTAGAGTGGGCAGTGGACAGAGTGAGTGATAGGGACACAAGTGGGTAATGTACCAGCTGATGAGTTGGGTAGAGTGTCAGGTGTGGACTGGGTCATTGGATGAATTCTTAGCTTGGTCAGAGGGTGAGGTCAGGGTTGTGTATCTCGGTTGGGGGCAGCAGGCAGCAGGGTAGAGTCCATCTGATTTGGGTTGGAGTGGGTGTCATGTCAGGGGGCGTCAAATCTGGCAGGGTTGGGCATGCTGGGGGTGTTGGGCAGGAGTGTTGGATCCAGGGTCTGGGAGTGGAAGGGGGATGGAGATGTGTGAGTGTTGCTGGAAAGGGTCGGGGGAAGTCAGGAGAGTTGGTGAGAAGTTTGAATAGGTTTTAAATCCTCTAACTTTCCTTCGGCATCTATTAAACTTTGATTAGTTGGAACCCTTCTTGTTCATTTTCAATTTCCCAGACCATTCCCTGAAATCAGCTGTTTGGGAATTCTTCAGGGTACCAATGTGTATCTCCAATTAATATTGCTTTAACAAGTCTCTGGAAACATGGATATCTGGATCAATGTTTGTGAATTTGGCCTGGGACATAATACATTTTGTCTTCTCTATATCTTACTGCAGGAATAGTGGACAGAGCAGAACAGGCAAAGAACAGCAAAATTCAAGGCATGATTACATGATTAGATAAAGCAGGGTTGCCTAAGTAAAATTCATGCAGGACTGGATTCCATACCCAAAATTACAAACCTCTGTTCAGCTGTTGTATTGCACTATGTTAACTGGTATAATAAAACAAACAACTGCAGATGCTGGAAATCTGAAACAAGAACAGAAATTGCTGGGAATACTCAGCAGGTCTGGCTGCATCTATGGAGAGAAAGCATTTCGAGTCCAGTGACCAATTCTGAAGAAGGGTCACTGGACTCAAAACTTGAACTCTGTTTTCTCTCCACAGACAATGCCAGTGATATGAGTTTCTCTCAAACTTTCTGGTCTGTGGATGATCCAAATTTTTCACTTGCAACATTGGAACGTAAAGAAATAAACATTAACAAGTAGTCTTTATCACAACACAGCTTAGAGCGTAATTTTCCCAACATGCTCCTCCTTCCGAGCATCCTTAAATATTTCTCTGGTTGTAAACTGGTGGAATTTAGATGGTTAATCCTTGTGTTGCCAGCTCATCGTCTGTGAATGTCTCTGAGGTTCCCCAGAGATTGCAACCTGACACATGGAGAACATTAAGGCACCAAATTGCCCATATGCATCTGTCATCACATTAATAATGTGCAAATGTGCATATTGACCCTATTCAACATCTAACAGCGCTGTTTGTCAGTCAGATTCATATTTTTACATCATGTTTGCATTGACAGTGTGGAGTGGCTCTGTTATAGATTTGAGAGCCAGACACAGGTAGCTATGAATTTATTATTGTTGCGTCTGATCCTCTGAATGAGTAGCATATTCCATTCTATTGGTGTAAAGCGAGCATCTATTTTATCATTTCTTTCTCTCTTTATTTTTCCTTTGTTCTTTCCCACATGTTAATGCTATTTAAGGATACTTATTTCCATTTTTATCTTTAACATTTCCTGGTTAGGTTTTTCTTTCTCATCGCCTCCCATATTCTGTCACACTCTGCCCTTCAAAAGGAGATAGGATGACAACTTGAGAACAGCAGGGGCCACTGAAGCAACATACTGCAGATGCTGGAGATCCGAATTGAAAACAAACAAAGGCACAGGTAGAGTTAGAATCAGGGTTATTGCTCCTTAAAGTTTTCTCTATTCCTCTCTTCATAAATGCTACCTGGCCTGCTGAGTATTTCCAGCATTTCCTCTTTTCAATATTCAGTTCGCAGAATGATCACCCAGTAAGTGACATCTGTTTAGTTATTATCAAGGGAGAGAGAAAGAGAGAGAGAGAAACATTGCTCTTCTGTCACAGTGACCTGATCTGGAACTTGGAAAGCTTAGAGACTTAGAACAAATAAGGTTAAGTTCACTGAAGCTGTTGCAACATCAATATGCCTTAAGAGCATCCCACCACTGAGTGACTGCTCTGGTCATTTTTAATGCTTTTGGTGCCTTCAATTTAAGTTGCTTTAAGATTACTCGATGTTCCTGCAAGTTATTCCAAAATAAGTTCAGGAAATTGATGTACATAAGGGCAAAAGGAACAAAATGTAAACATCCTGTTTTAAAAGTAGAATTGGAAGATGGGGGGTTCAGTCCGCCTGTTAAACTCCACCAAGTATTCATCATAACCTCTTGCTCTGAGCCCTCAACTATTCTAGCTGTTTGGTTGCTTCGAGACCAAGCTTCTGACAGACATCGTCGAATGAGTTCACTGAACTCATATCCTCCAGCACACACTCCCCAAATGTCTCTGAGCTGCAAAGGAGATTCTTAACCATGTCGCTTCCAGCAAACAACAAGCTGAAAGGTCAATTTCTCGAGCTAAGCTCCATTCATTGACTCTGAGATGTAGTGGGGTGATGGGTTTTAGCCTGTAACCAGTGACACTGAGGTCAACCATTGACCTGAGCATTCCCATGTCTTGATGCTTCCCGCCTGCTCTAGGTTGTGTTATTTATGCGTGGTTAGCTGGCATTTCTCCAGTCCCACTGAGAATGGTGGTACTGCCAGAACTGTACCCTTGAGTTCTCTGTGCCAAGACCCAGGACAAATGTAACTGCGAGGATTTCAGGCGGGGAAGCACCGGCAGGTGCAGGGGTTACTATATCAGAAAAGCCGCGGGTTTAAGCAATGTACTGGGGCTGGCTACAGATCTTGTTTGGTGGGGGGGTGAATGGCACAATCAATTCTTACCTCTATCAGCAGTCCCATGAAACTATTTCAAATTGTATTTCAATTTTTTAATTCATATGGGGATGTAGGCATCGCTGGCAAGTCCTGCATTTTTTTTGCCCATCCCTAATCGCCCAGAGGGTAGTTAAGAGTCAACCACTTTGCAGTGGGTATGGAGTCACATGGAGGCCAGACCACATAAGGACGGCAGATTTCCTTCCCTGAAGGACAGTAGTGAATCAGATGGGATTTTCCAAGAAGTGACAGTAGTTTCATGGTCATCAGTCGATTCAGAATTCAATTGATGATTCTAAGAAAGCAAGTTATGAGGGCAATTATCTTATGGCACTTCCTGGGATTTGGTTGTGCCAAGTCTCCTATGATGCAACAATGACCAAACATCGGCAGCATTCCTTCACTCATAGAGCATTTCGGGATGTGCTGAGGTCAGGTAAGCATTGAAATGCAATGTTTTTCTTTTAAAAACAAGAATCATTTAATTGACTGCCTGCTGAGCAAGAGAGTTTAAGAGGAGATTTGTACAAACTGCCCCCCTTTAGTCACCCAGGCACTAAACTACAAAAGTCCTGAGTGATGCTTTTGGAATAATATAAACTTGGTCAGTTGGCGTCTGGATTTTCTGATCAACGTAACTCAAACAAGCTGGTTTTCATCCAGGATGATGTTAACACTTTACCTTACAAGTCAAGGAACACAAATTTAAACAGGAGCAGACCCTTCAAACCTTAATGCATTTCATGTGCATCGGGTGCATTTTTATTTCATTGGCTCCAATATCTGATACGGATGTTTAATTTATCCTCCTAAAGCATGAGAATGACAGACTGACTCAGAAACTATGGTCTGAGACCTGGTCCCATTTGGGATTAGCAGTTTTCAAGGGGATTATCTCATTCTTGGTTGATCTACGGATCCTGGATGAGGGTTGTGAGCAATCCTGTTCACATATGTCTTCTGTCAAATTAACAAATCAGTGCTCCCACCAAAGGTGCACCATTCCACCATTCCATGAAGAATATTTAGAAAGGGCTACTTTTGGGAACAATGAGAAAGCCATGAGATAGTACAATGTAAAAATGAAGTATATGCAGAGACTATGAATGATTTTGAATGAAAATTGGTTAGGCGGTTGAGGAAAGAAATATCTCTCAGGCCATAGCAGAGGAATGGGATTGACAAGATTTGCTGATAGAGAGCAGGCATGGACTGTATGGGCTGAATGGCCACCTTATGTAGTGTAAGGAATCCAGGACTCTGACGTTCTACATTTTTCTCTATCTTTCTAGTAAGATGGCCGCACTCCACCCACTTCACCTTTCGTTTCTTTTCTTTCATTTTTTCTCTTTAGTTTTCTCTGTTTTTCGTTCTTTTATTTTACGTACCCCTTGTTGAAGAGCTTGGCTGAGGCAACGGCATCAGCAGTGAGTGGGGCCCAGCAGCACGGACTGGAGTGGGGCCCAGCAGCACGGACTGGAGTGGGGCCCAGCAGCACGGACTGGAGGGGGGCCCAGCAGCACGGACTGGAGTGGAGCCCAGCATCACAGACTGGAGTGGGGCCCAGCAGCACGGACTGGAGTGACCCAGCCTCAGGGACTGGAGTGGCCCAGCATCACGGACTGGAGTGGGGCCCAGCAGCACGGACTGGAGTGGCCCCAGCAGCACGGACTGGAGTGGGGCCCAGCAGCACGGACTGGAGTGGCCCAGCGCCAGGAGGGGAGGGGCCCAGCATCACAGACTGGAGTGGGGCCCAGCAGCACGGACTGGAGTGGGGCCCAGCAGCACGGACTGGAGTGGCCCCAGCAGCACGGACTGGAGTGGGGCCCAGCAGCACGGACTGGAGTGGCCCAGTGTCACGGAGTGGAGTGGCCCAGCATCACAGACTGGAGTGGGGCCCAGCAGCACGGACTAGAGTGGGGCCCAGCAGCATGGACTGGAGTGGGGCCCAGTAGCACGGACTGGAGTGGGGCCCAGCAGCACAGACTGGAGTGGGGCCCAGCAGCATGGACTGGAGTGGGGCCCAGCAGCACAGACTGGAGTGGGGCCCAGTAGCACGGACTGGAGTGGGCCCAGCAGCATGGACTGGAGTGGAGCCCAGCAGCATAGACTGGAGAGGGGCCCAGCAGCACGGACAGGAGTGGGCCCAGCAGCACAGACTGGAGTGGGGCCCAGCAGCATGGACTGGAGTGGGGCCCAGCAGCACAGACTGGAGTGGGGCCCAGCAGCACGGACTGGAGTGGGCCCAGCAGCATAGACTGGAGAGGGGCCCAGCAGCACGGACAGGAGTAGGCCCAGCAGCATGGACTGGAGTGGAGCCCAGCATCACAGACTGGAGTGGAGCCCAGCAGCATAGACTGGAGAGGGGCCCAGCAGCACGGACAGGAGTAGGCCCAGCAGCATGGACTGGAGTGGAGCCCAGCATCACAGACTGGAGAGGGGCCCAGCAGCACGGACTGGAGTGGGGTCCAGAGGCAGGGACTGGAGTGGGGTCCAGAGGCAGAGACTGGAGTGGCCCAGCATCATGGACTGGATTGGCCCAGGATCACAGACTGGAGTGGGGCCAGCAGCATGGACTGGAGTGGGATCCAGCAGCATGGACTGGAATGGGGTCCAGCAGCATGGACTGGAATGGGGCCCAGAGGCAGAGACTGGAGTGGCCCAGCATCATGGACTGGATTGGCCCAGCATCACAGACTGGAATGGGGCCCAGCAGCATAGACTGGAGTGGGGCCCAGCAGCATGGACTGGAATGGGGCCCAGCAGCATAGACTGGAGTGGGCCCAGCAGCACAGACTGGAGTGGGGCCCAGCAGCACAGACTGGAATGGGGCCCAGCAGCATAGACTGGAGTGGCCCAGCAGCACAGACTGGAGTGGGGCCCAGCAGCACGGACAGCAGTGGGGCCCAGCAGCACGGACTGGAGTGGGCTCAGCAGCATAGACTGGAGTGGCCCAGCGTCACGGAGTGGAGTGGCCCAGCATCACAGCCTGGAGTGGGGCCCAGCAGCACGGACTGGAGTGGGGCCCAGCATCACAGACTGGAGTGGGGCCCATCAGCACGGACTGGAGTGGGGCCCAGCATCACAGACTGGAGTGGGGCCCAGCATCACAGACTGAAGAGGGCCCAGCAGCATGAAATGTGGTGGGGCCCAGCAGCACGGACTGGAATGGGGCCCAGCAGCACAGACTGGAGTGGGGCCCAGCATCACAGACTGGAGTGGGGCCCAGCAGCACGGACTAGAGTGGGGCCCAGCCGCACGGACTGGAGTGGGGCCCAGCAGCACGGACTGGAGTGGGGCCCAGCAGCATGGACTGGAGCGGGGCCCAGCATCACAGACTGGAGTGGGGCCCAGCAGCACAGACTGGAGTGGGGCCCAGCAGCACAGACTGGAGTGGGGCCCAGCAGCAGGGACTGGAGTGGGCCCAGCAGCACGGACTCATGGTGGCACCGCTGGAGGGGAGTTTGGGCCCAGTACGAGATCTGGCTGCATCTGCAGTGGCAACATGGACAAGGTGTGCCCAAAATAGACTCAGGGCGGTGACACGCTCAGGTTTGGGCTGGTGGCTGTATTCGCAAGGTCCATTGAGGGCTCATAGTAGTGAGGGCATCAGTGGAGTCAAGATGGCGCCTCGCAGTGACCTATGGGGGAGCACTTGACAAGTAGAACTGTAACGTTGAATACATCTCTTTATTCCTTCACTCTTCTGCCTTTATAGTCACTGTTTCTGTTTCTTTTTCTGTGTTTTAAGATGGTGCCGGAGAGTGACGACATTACACAATGCTTTTCGCTGTATTTTGTAACAAAATACACATGACAATAAATAAATCAAGTCATATTAAATAAATAAATCTAATCAAATCTTGATGGTCCATGATACAGTAGCTACCACCTGTTCCCAGTTATGCCGTTTATTATAAAGCAATGGAAGTAATTGTGAGTGCTACTGTACCTGATATAGAGGGACATTGTCTTGAGAAATGACAGAAGCTTTGTAGCTATAGCACTCTCCCAAGCAACTAATTGTCCAATGGCAGGTGTAACATTCTTGAAGTTCAAGGGGCTTTTATCAGCTCAAATCTTTGGGGACAGGAAAAAAGGGTAATTGACCTTAATGGGAAAAGATTAGATGGAAGCTGAGGTATACAATATCTGACAGGAATTCCAGTTAGATTTTTATCAGAAAATCTCTGTTACAAAGGGCTTTTTCTGTGCATGATAGCACTTCAGAACAAGGCATTCTACTACTCCCAAGACTTCCAGACAAACAACTCACTGTGTTTATAAGAATCTCTCCTGCCATTTCGTGTAAAATTGATCTCTTGTTGCTTGGTACTGTAATAAATCATTGTGCTTTCACATATTCCTAAAATTTCAGGATTGACGTGCTACAGTGACTTACTGTTCTCCTGCACAAGTTGGTGTGCTGCAGAGATTTTGTTTTTGTCATAGATAAAACGAAGATAGGTTTGGGAGATCGAGGTTTCTTTTAGCAAGCGGGCATTCTCTATGCATCGAATCAAAAGGACAACTAGAAAGAAGAAAATTAGGGAACCAAAGCAGGAAACTGAGGGCTGGGAAGGGAAATGCAATGGACAGTCAGACTAGGACAAAGGACTACTGGAGGGTCAGAGTAAAAAATATCAATTCCAGAAAAGCAGATAATATAGCT
The DNA here is from genome assembly GCF_004010195.1 of Chiloscyllium plagiosum. Lineage (NCBI taxonomy): Eukaryota > Metazoa > Chordata > Chondrichthyes > Orectolobiformes > Hemiscylliidae > Chiloscyllium > Chiloscyllium plagiosum. The sequence continues at coordinate 51,700,257 of NC_057732.1, forward strand.
AAAAGGAATAGTTAACATTCAATTTCAATTCTGATTAAAGTCAACAATGCAGCTTTCAATGGAGTTTTAAGGTTTAATTATAATTGTAGACATTGCACAGTATATTTGATTTCATTGTAATAGCATATGTACAGATGCTAAATTGATCACTATCCATCAGCAACACTCACAGGACATTTGTTATTGTACCCAGCCCCATGTTATTTGTTGTTTCCCATTTTGTGCAGTTCTTAATATATTAATTACAGACCCTGCAGTTCTAAGGAAGGGTCACTTGACTTGAAGCATTAACTCTGATTTCTCTCCACTGACCCTGCCAGACCTGCTGAGCTTTTCCAACAATTTCTACTTTCGTCCCTGATTTACAGCATCTGCAATTCTTTCGGTGTGTCATTACATATGCGGTCTTTTGTTCAGATTGTCAAGCTATTGACATCGCAGCTTTAGCTATTGATAAAGACATTGAGGTGCCTGATCATTGCACATTTTCAAATAATACAAAAACTTTAAAAGTAACAAAGAATTACTAAAACAGGGGAAAAATTAAGAGTATGAGAGAAAGCTACCAAGAAATATAAAAATAGATAGTAAGAGTTTCTGTAGATATTTAAAAAGGAACAGTTAACACAGTCAGCAATTGGTTCAATAACAAGTAAGATTGAGAAATTAGCACTGGAAAATTAGGAAATATCAGATGAATTAAAGAGGTATTTAGTGTTGATCTTCACTGTAGAGGGTAAAAGTAATGTCCCAGAAAAAAACAATACATCAGGGAAAGAAGGAGGTTGGTGAAGAAACTGGGTCAAAAATCCTGGAACTTCCCTCACTGACAACATTGTGGGTCTATTTAACCCACATCTTGTTCCAGTCAGTGACACCTACATCCCACCAATGAATAAATGCACACTTTGCCAGAATGGACTGCCTTCACAGGATACTGAATTGTATGTAAACTCATATTAAGAAAACAGACACAATCATATATTTAAGAGCAATTTCTCTCCATGCCCTTCTCAATCATATGTGTCTCATTTTTAATATGAAAAATTTTCCCAAAACTTTTTAAACACAATTTTTCATGTACCTATGTTGAATTGAATTGAATGAGTTTTATTGTCACATGCACTGGGATGTGTGCAGTGAAATGTTTGTGATGTTGCTACTTATGGCACTAAATTAGGTATAAGGTACCTAGGTACAGAAATTTACGTACTTGGTACAAAATTGAAAGAATGATAAATAAAAGTCCGGCAGAGGAATATAAAGGAGAAAAAGTACTTGATTTATAGACCTTCCACATGGGTCTGTGCCAGCACCCAGCCTCCACCTCACACCGGGTTTCAAAATCTGACACCTTCCCACCCTGCGACAGCCTCCAGACCGGGAATCTCCTCCCTCTGCCAGCCTCTAGTCTGAGACCCCCTTCCTGTGCCAGTCTCTAGTCTGGGATTCTCCTCCCTGTGTTGGTCTCTAGTCCATGACCCCCCTCCCTGTGCCAGCCTCTAGTCTGGGATCCCCCCTCCCTGTGCCAGCCTTTAGTATGGGACCCCCC
>NC_057732.1:51702893-51710755 GCF_004010195.1 Chiloscyllium plagiosum
CAGCCTCTAGTCTGGGACACCCCCCCCTCCCTGTGCCAGCCTTTAGTCTGGGATCCCCCTCCCTGTGCCAGCCTCTAATCTGGGACCCCCCTCCAGACTGTTTGCTCTTCCAAAGAGCCCTGTCGATATATTCGCCGCTGGACGGTACACGCCCTTCCTCTGGTAGTCACGGTTCCATTTTAGAGAGTAGAATAATCAGCCTGGAAACACCTTATGTTCTTCCTTCATTGCTGCAGCATCTTGTCTGAGCTCAGAGGTGCTTTCATGTGCTTCAGACACATCCACAATCTGACCTGTGAGTGTTTCTCTTTGTGAAACCTGAATGGATTCCCATGATTTCACCATGTCACCCTTTAACTGTTAAACACAAACTCACCAGCGCAACCTCCCACCCACACTCCTCAGGAAGGCTGAGTCTAATGGAATTACAGCCGGTCCTGCAACTGGCAAAAACCTTATGGCACTTTAATTAATTACAATTTAATCACAGAGATTATGCACTTTAATTTAAATCAATCTCCCTAAGACATAACTAAAAGAACTAGAGTGAGGTTTTTTTTGGACAGGTGTAGAAAGTAGAGACTCAACAGCAACAACAATACCTTTCCTTCATATAGCGCCTTTAACATACTGAAATGTCCTAAAATGCTTCACATGAACATGGTACAATAAAGTTTGACACATACCAGGGATAGTATGACACATATAATGGGATAGTCGATCAGATGACTGATAGCTTGGTCAAAGATTTAGAGGTATTTGAAAACAAGGGTGAGAATTGTAAAATCAAGATGTTGTTTAACTGGGAGACAATGTAGGTCAGGGAGCTGGGAGGAATGAGATTTGCTCTGAGCTCAGGCAGAGGCAGCAGGGTTACAGAAGTTTACAGAGTGCCGATCGGGGAGGTCAGCATGTTGGACTAGGAGGTAATGAATGAATAAATGTCAATGTAGAGGTTTCACAGAATGACGTGACAGCTTGTGGGTAGGTGCTCTGTCCGTATACCTGTCACAGAGACGTTTAAAGAGGAACATACCACACATCAGACTATTGTTTCGTGAATCAAGAGTGTGTTGCTGGAAAAGCACATCAGGTCAGGCAGCATCTGAGGAGCAGGAAAATAGACGTTTCAGGCATTAGCCCTTCATCAGGAATGTTTCATGAGATCATCCTCGTATTTGTCAATCCCAGGATTGATCCCTGCTTTATGTATTTGGAATGAGTTTTGGGGTCAGTTAGCTCAGTGGGCTATATAGCAGGTTATAATACCGTACAGCATGGGTTCAATTCCCCCAACTGACTGGGGTAACCACGAAGGACTGTCCTTCTCCACCTCTGTGTGGTGACCCTTAGGTTAAACCACCATCAGTCGTCTCTATCACCTCGATGAGAGAGTAACCCTATGGTCTGATAGAAGGGTGGCACGGTGGCTCAGTGGTTAGCACTGCTGCCTTACAACACCAGGAACCCGGGTTCAATTCCATCCTCAAGTGACTGTCCATTTGCACATTGTCCCTGTCTCTGTGTGGGTTTCCTCCTACAGTCCAAAGATGTGCAGGTTAGGGTGGATTGGCCCTGGAATATTGCCCCATGGTGTGCAGATTAGGGTGGATTGGCCCTGGGAAATTACCTCGTGGTGTGCAGGTTAGGGTGGATTGGCCCTGGGAAATTGTCCCATGGTGTGCAGATTAGGGTGGATTGGCCCTGGAATATTGCCCCATGGTGTGCAGATTAGGGTGGATTGGCCCTGGGAAATTACCCCATAGTGTGCAGGTTAGGGTGGATTGGCCCTGGTTGAAACTTTATTGCTGGAACAGCACAGCAGGTCAGGCAGCATCCAGGGAACAGGAGATTCGACGTTTCGGGCACAGGCCCTTCTTCAGGAATGAGCTGAAGATTGGCCCTGGGAAATTACCGCATGGTGTGCAGATTAGGGTGGATTGGCCCTGGGAAATTGTCCCATGGTGTGCAGGTTAGCCATGGGAAATGCAGGGTTACAGGAATGGGGTGTGCACCATTGGGGCTGAATGGCCTGTCCCACACTATAGGGATTCTATGATCCAAGACTGTGGCAACTTTACGTCAGGTTTTGTAGACTCAGCTGAATTCATGCTGATGCTCCTCATGAAGGTGTCAATGAAATTGGAACATTGTAGCTATGAGGAGAGATTAGGGTTGTTTTCCCTGGAACGGAAAAGGCTGAGGGGGGGTGACATGATTGAGGTGTACGACAATGTGAGGGAGAGAGAGAGTAAACAAGAGGAACCTGCTTCCCTTGGCAGAGAGTTCAAAAACCAGGGGTCATCGATTTAAGCAAAGTGGCAGAAGGATTAGATTAGATAGAATCCCTACAGTGTGGAAACAGGCCCTTCAGCCCAACAAGTCCACACCGACCCTCTGAACAGTAACTGTCCAGACCCATTTCCCTCTGACTAATGCACCTAACACTATGGACAACTTAGCACGGCCAATTCACCTGACCGGCACATCTTTGGATTGTGGGAGGAAACCGGAGCACCCGGAGGAAACCCACGCAGACACGGGGAGAATGTGCAAACTCCACACAGACAGTAGCCTTTGGCTGAAATCAAACCCAGGTCCCTGGTGCTGTGAGGCAGCAGTGCTAACCACTGAGCCACCGTGCTGCCCAAGGGAGGTTGTGAGGAAACAGGTTTTTATGTAGAGGGTCATGAGGGTCTGGAGTTTGCTGCCTGAGTTCATGGTGGAGGCAGAGACTCTAAACTCTTTCAAAAAGTTTCCGGATCTGTACTTTAGATTTCCTACAGTGTGGAAACAGACCCTTCAGCCCAACAAGTCCACACGGACCCTCCAAAGAGTAACCCAACCAGACTCATTTCCCTCTGACTAATGTACCTAACACTATGGGCAATTTAGCATGACCAATTCACTTGATCTGCACGTCCTTGGACTGTGGGAGGAAACCAGAGCACCCGGAGGAAACCCACGTAGACACGGGGAGAATGTGTAAACTCCACACAGTCAGTTACCCGAGGCTGGAATTGAACCTGGGACGCTGGTGCTGTCAGGCAGCACTGCTAACCACTGAGCCACCATGCCACCCAAGGTAGTGTAAGCTGCAGGGCTATGGGCCGTGTGCAAGAAGATGGTATTAGAAAGGGCATCTGGGTGTCTTTGGGTCAGCATGGACAAGATGGACCAAATGGCCCCTTTCTGTGCTGGATCATTTCAATGGTTCTAAATTAAAAAGCCTTCTCCCAAGATTCTGTGCTGTTAGCTTTCCACAGATTTGTCAGGATTCCTTTTGTGGAAACTGTTGAGAAAGGGTGAAGGTCAGGAGAATTTTCATTGCAAAATACTGCAGACATTGGAAATCCGAAATAAAAATGGAAACTTCTAGAATCAGTCAGTCAGCCTGATACCATCAGCGGAATCTGCATTAATGGTCTGGATCTTTGTACAGGAGACAGTAAGAAGACATGGGAAAACCTCTCATGCCATTTTCCCTGGAGTGTCGGAGGCTGAGGGTGGCCTTATAGAAGTTTATAAAATCATGAGGGGCATGGATAGGGTAAATAGAGAAGGTCTTCATCCCAGGGGAGGGCAGTCCGAAGCTAGAGGGTATATGTTTAGGGTGAGAGGGGAAAGATATAAAAGGGGCAACTTTTTCATGCAGAGGGTGGTACCTGTTTGGAATGAGCTGCCAGAGGAAGTGGTGGAGGCTGGTACAATTACAACATTTAAAAGGCCTCTGGATGGGTAATGAATGGGAAGGGTTTAGAGGGACATGGGCCAAATGCTGGCAAATGGGACTAGATTAATTTAGGATATCTGGTCGGCATGGGCAAGTTGGACCAAAGGTAAAAACAAGGACTGCAGATGCTGGAAATCAGAGTCTAGATTAGAGTGGTGCTGGAAAAGCACAGCAGGTCAGGCAGCATCCGAGGAGCAGGGAAATTGACGTTTCGGGCAAAAGCGCTTCATCAGGAATAGTTGGACCAAGGGTCTGTTTCTGCACTCCATGACTCAGCAGGCAGTCATCTTTAAAAGGTCCCTGACCACCATATCCTCATTCAGGGCCTTTAAGAGTAGGTAGGTGTCATGTTGCCACCATCAGCAAACCCCAATGTTAATGATGACACCCATCCGCCTACCTCACATTTCCCACCCTGTTCCGTCACACCACCGTCCATCTTGTAATCCCTCCCAATCTCCATCATTGCATTTCATATTGTAAAACGAGGTGACATTTAATTCAGGGAAGAATGAATTCATAAATCTTACTTTAAGTGACGAGGAACATGGTCATGATATGGTTGCAAATACAGAGACAAGGATTTTGTTGAGTTGATTGGTCAGGGCACTGTGACTGTTTTAGCTCTATAAAATAGATGATGGCCATTTGCTGGTTTATTCCTCAGAGCAATGTCTTCCCTAACCTCAGTTCACCAGCTCGGGTTAAAATTTAAACAAAGCATGACTTAACCATGGTTCCTTATTAATGGGTGGATTCCCCATGGCAGTGCCTCCACCAGTCTTCACTTGCCAACCAATCAACACCCTCCTCTCACCTGATAAAAATGTTGGTTTTCCCCTGGAATTTGATTCTTGCAAATTGTCCTGATCACTCCAAATCAAAAAGCTTTTAATAAAAAATGTCAACAATATTTAAAAATTGACACTTGGAAATATTCAGCAGGTCTCACTGTGTTTGTTAAGGAGAGTTAACAGTTTGAGTTGAAAATTATTCTTTTTCACAAGATTTCCCTTGGTTTTTATGATAAAAGAAAAAAAACACATTGTATCAAAGAAACGTTTCTGTGTGTTTTTACATACCAACTAACTTTCCACTAGTTACTTAACAATGGCCAAAATGATACACTTCCATAGCTTCCATTATAAGGTATATGTTAAACACATGAATATGCATTAAAATTTAATCATTGATTTCCACTTATTTCCTTTTCCAATGCATTACTCTGAAACCAGCTTTAAGTATATTATAGAATTCCTACAGTGTTGAACCAGGCCATTCAGCCCACACCTATCCGTTGAAGAGCATCCCACCCACCAGCACATCCCTGGGCACTATGGGCAATTTAGCATGGCCAATCTACCCAAACTGCACATCTTTGGACTGTCGGAGGAAACCCACATAGACACGGGGGAACGTGTAAGCTCCCTGAAGTAGGAATTGAACCCAGATCCCTGGTACTGTGAGGCAGCACTAAGCCACTGTATCAAGGTGCCCCACAAAGTAAGGTGGCAATCCATGGAAAGATAACAAAGGCATTGCATTGATAACTAGGAAGAGTCATTCTGCAAAACGTGTGAGAAGATTTGCAGCAATAATTGAAACCAGAATAGTACCAGTTACAGAATGTGCTGGAGAAACTCAGCAGGTCTGGCAGCATTTGTGGAGAGACTTTGAGGAGTAGCATTAACCCTTTCAGACATGAATACAGCAGTACACACTGCTGTCGGTGTGTACCAGCAATGAAAGGAGTAAATGTTCAAGTCACAGATTGCCATTGTAATCACCATAATGGGGCAATAACAGCATCTGTGGAGCGAGAGATAGAGTTAACATTTTAGGGCCAATATGACTCTGATGAAATAACCAAAAGAGCTGCGGGTGTTGTAAATCAGAGACAAAAAGAGAAATTGCTAGAAAAGCTCAGCAGGTGTGGCAACATCTGTGGAGAGAAATCAGCATTAATGTTTCAGGTCGAGTGACCCTTCCTCAAGACTTGACGTGAAACATTAACTCTGCTTTCTCTCCACAGATGCTGCCAGACCTGCTGAGCTTTTTCCAGCAATTTCTATTTATGACTCTGATGAAAATTTATAGTGGACACGAAACACTAGCTCTGTGTGCTTCTTCACAGATACTGCCAGACTTGCTGACTTTCTCCAGCATTCTGTGTGCTTTATTCAGATTTCCACCATCATTAAGTGGTGCATCATTAAGCAGTGTTTCTTTTCCTCTGGCTCCATGTTGTTTTTGATCACAGCTACACAAGCAAAGAGCTGAGCAGTAGATTTATCATTGAGTCTCCCTGTTGCCTGTTACACAGCTTCAGTTCCAGGCTTTGTGGCCCTCAGGTTGGGGTTGAACAAAAAAACACAAATCACTCTTCATATGGAAGGCTGGAATGGTAGACATGAAGAGTCGCGTTGTGATTTACGAAGCAATGAGTATCTTGGCCACCTCTGTACTTAGATTCATTGAGAAAATGGCTAACATTATACTGACCCTCCCGAGGTTACCAGTTTCACCAAGAAACAGAACTCTGATAGATATGGGAGTATCAGTTCAGCTCCCTGCCACACTGCACCCCCCAACACACACACGTGCGCACACACACACACACACATACACACACAGACACAGACACACACATACAGAGGAGAAAGTGAGGACTGCAGATGCTGGAAATCAGAGTCAAAAAGTGTAATTTGCTTTTCCAGCACCACATTTTTCGACTCCCCTAGTTACAGAGCAGAGTACAGACACAATGTCGGAAAATCTAGCCAGTATGTCAGATTTCATTCATGTGTTAACAACATATGTGAAATGGGAACATATAAATTTTCCAAAAATGTTTAAATACAGCTTGGGCCCATCGGACTTTAATTTAAAAAATATGTCTTCCCAAGTCACATCACAAGTTATGAATCAAAATTCCCACATTCACATCAATGTGAATGATTTATCCATAACCCAACTACGGCTGAAATTTGACATAACAGCTTTGTCATCATAACTAATGGCGAGGTGGAATTTATCAGCGTCAGCACAGCAACATCAGAGGGCACAGCTGGAGAGATGTGCAATTAGACAGATGTGCAAACATTTGCATTAGGAGCATGTTTAGGTCATTCAGCCTGCTCTCCCGGTCAAGAGGTGATGGCTGATCTGATTGTAATCTCAAGTCTGCCTTCCCACCGACCCCTGATAACCTTTCACCCTGTTGCCTACCAAGAACCTATCCCTCTCTGACTTAAAAATATTTAAGGATGCTGCTTCCCCCACCTTTTCAGGAAGAGAGTTCCAAAGACTGAGAAAAAATGTTGCCTAATCTCCTTTCCAAAGGACAACCTCTAAGTTTTTAAAAGGTGACACCTAGTTCTAGATTCTGTCCAAAGAGGAAACATCATCTCCACATCCACCTTGTCAAGGCCTCTAGGATCTTATATGTTGTAAACAAGTCACCTGCATTCCAGTGTCCTTTAGGTAAAACCTGTTTAAAAAGGGGTGGGAGGAAAAACTGCTTTTTAAGAAACATTTCAGGAAATGCAATGAATTAATTGGTGATCACAGACTGAAAAGAAAACTGCAATAGCTGGAAATATGAATCACAAAATAGGAAATGATTGATGTGTATTGGCTGGGCAGTTCAACAGCTGTATCCACAAGCTCTTCGCAACATTGTAAGTGTGAGGACAGGGTGCATCTCTGTGACAGCACAACCTGCCTACTCTTCATACTCGCGTACAAAATGTCAACGTCATCTGGTGAAAGTAAATTATTAATGATACAACCAGGGAGGTACAGAATCATAGGGTCATAGAGTCATAGAGATGTACAGCATGGAAATAGATCCTTTGGTCCAACCCGTCCGTGATGACCAGATATCCCAACCCAATCTAGTCCCACCTGCCAGCGCCCGGCCCATATCCCTCCAAACCCTTCCTATTCATATGCCCATCCAAATGCCTCTTAAATGTTGCAATTGTACCAGCCTCCACCAGTTCCCCAGGCAGCTCATTCCATACGTGTACCACCCTCTGCGTGAAAAAGTTGCTCCTTAGGTCCCTTTTATATCTTTCCCCTCTCACCCTAAACCTATGCCCTCTAGTTCTGGATCCCCGACCCCAGG
>NC_057732.1:51711235-51736128 GCF_004010195.1 Chiloscyllium plagiosum
CCACTGGTCACAGGCCTCCAGTCTGAAAATCAACCCTCCACCACCACCCTCTGTCTTCTACCTTTGAGCCAGTTCTGTATCCAAATTGCTAGTTCTCCCTGTATTCCGTGAGATCTAACCTTGCGAACCAGTCTCCCATAGGGAACCTTGTCGAACGCCTTACTGAAGTCCATATAGATCACTTCTACCGCTCTGCCCTCATCAATCCTCTTTATTACTTCATCAAAAGACTCAATCAAGTTTGTGAGACATGAACCAGTCCATGCTGAACATAATCCCAAACCAACCTAGTCCCACCTGCCTGCTCCTGGCCCATATCCCTCCAAACCTTTCCTATTCTTTTCTAAATGTCTTTTAAACATTGTAAATCTACCCACATCCACCATTTCCTCAGGAAGGTCATTCCACACACAAACCACTCTTTGTGTAAAATATTTGCCCCTCATCTCTCACCCTAAAACTGTGCCCCCTACACATGAAATCCCCCATTGTAGGGAAAAGACAACTACCATTAACTCTATCTGTACCTCATTATTTTATAACTTCTATAAGGTCACCTTTCAACTTCCTACGCTCCAGTGAAGACATCCCTATTCTTTATTATGTTAGTGTAATGATACTGGCATAGCATTTTAAAGGTTGGGTGTAATGATACTGGCATAGCATTTTAAAGGTTGGGTTATTAAGTATAATCAAGGTTGAAATAGGCAGATTTTTAATCAGTAATGGAATTGAAGGTTATTGGTAAAAGGCAGGAAAGTAAAGTTGAGGATTATCATATCAACCATCATATCCTTGAATAGAGACAAAATAGCTGCAGATGTTGGAATCCAAAGTAGACAACCAGGAGGCTGGAAGAACACAACAAGCCAAGCAGCATCAGGAAGTGAAGAAGTCGACATTTCAGGTATAACCCTTCCTCAGGATTGGGGTGGAAATAGTGAGGTGAAGGAAGGGGAGGGAGGTGTCTGAGGTGGACCAAGTGTATTTGAGGGCGGAGTGGACGTTGTGAACGAAGTCGATGAACTGCTCCAGTTCAGCCTGGCTGCTGAATGGTGCTCCTTTGCAGTCATCGATGTAAAGGTGGAAGAGTTGGGGCACAGTGCCTGTGTAGGTACTGAAAAGGAACAGTTTGACTTAGCCAATACAGAGGCAGGCGTAGCTAGGGCCCATCCAGGTGCCCATGGTCAAGGAAGAAGAAGGGTTACACCCGTAATGACAACTTCTCCACCTTTTGCTGCTGCCTGGCTTGCTGTGTTCTTCCAGCCTTCTGCCTGTCTACTCATGATATCCTTTATTGACAGACCAGACTCAATAGGCCGAATGGCCTACTTCTGCTCCACTATCTTATGGTCTTAAGCTAAAAATATAAAACTGCAGCTGAGAGCAGAATAATAAATGGATAGAATATCACAAGACCTAAATTATATAAGAATGTACAAGATTATAAAACTGGGATTTGAATTTTCTAAAAGAAAGTTTGTCTTTACAAATGTTCCATTCAAACTGGACAATGACACATAATCTGTTCCCTATGGCGGTTCACAAAAGCAAACCAGAGGATGTACTGTATACCCCTGTCAGCACACCATTCCCAAACTAAGATGAAAGGTTCTGTTGTAGCATTTGGCTAACCCTGAAGTAGGACAGAATTGTTATCACATTCATTCATTGAGAACTTAATGTTTTCTGTTGACAAGGAAGCAAGAATATATTTTCCCCGTTGCACATTGATTTTTGATCTCTCATGTTGAGGGGCTGCCAAAACACAGAACTTTAATAAAGAGCTGTCATTCAAAGACAATGTAATATTTCCAAAATGCTTTATTCATGGTAACTTGAACAGTGCAAGGATTTACAGTTAGATGCCATCACCAACTCAAGATGCAAGGAAACAAAAAAGACTAAACCATGAAATGGCTGTCAGTGGTAACAACGGATGAATTCTTTACATGACATTCCTGTCTGGCGATCGTGGCGATAACTTCCATGTACATCGTAACATTAGAAAGACGGAAAAAAGGTTGGCATTGACCCAGTAAAATAAATATTTTAGCACCTGCATTTTCTATAGAAGATGGAGGAATATCCTGTGAATGTGCTAGGTATTTGTCCATTATTATTTGCTGAGAGTAATTTTCAAGTTCAAGTTTCTCATCTGTGGTAAATTTGGATTTGAGAGGTATGTAAGTGTAGACATCAAGATATGAATGATAAGATGTTTGATTTAGTGAATATTTGACCCTGCCACCAGACATTGTGTAATGCCAGGCTGTTCGTGTGGTGCACAACAGACAATAATTGAATATTTCAGCTGTTAGGGAGACAAATGTTTGCTGGAAGAATTTAAACTCTGCCAAAGCATAAAATGACTTGGATTAAATAACTAATATCGCTTTCTTTCCATTGTAGCTATCTTCTTTTTCTAGAATTCTTCCAACATTTGTCCTTTTATTTCTTTATTATGAAGACAATGTTTCCCTTGGATTTGCACTTAATTCTACTTCCTCTAGCCATCCTATAGATCTCTTTCTGATTTCACAATCACTGCCTGATTTTCTCTCAATTTTTTTGCTGTTCTTGCCTGTGTCCCAATACACCACCCAATGTGAAGAGGGGTATTTATGTTTGTAGCTCAACGGCATTGAAAGCTCCCCCTTCTCTGAAATCAATGATCTGCTGTCACATCCCAGCTTTCTGGTTAGTTTCACTCATACCAGGCCTGTCATTTGCACTGTTATATAGCTGAGTAAATCCGTGTTTCTGACATCCAGCTGAGTTTCACCGGGAAATGTCAGCCCGTGACGAATTTTACTAACCGATGCAGATTTATATCCCTTCAGTGCATCAGTCCTGAAGAAACATACTTGCAAAACGAATGGGATATTCTCCCAATTTGTTCAGACGTCATAGCAACATATAAACATGTTCATTCGCTGAGCTTCAATGTCTGCTTTTCCTCCTGACATGTGATTTATTTCACTCCCACCAAACCCGACACAGTCAGGGAAGACCAGAACACCAGTCAGTTCCATCTAGGCTGGGCTGAAGCCAATCAGGAGACACAAACTCTCAGTGAGTAAGGGGGTAGAACACGTACATTAGAAAAGGGGCACAGAAAGCCTGGGCAAACTGAAGCAACCTTTTACAACTAAAAACAATGAGAGCAACAAGACTGGTCGTCTTTGCACACCCACACAATTTAATCAATTCTCCAGTTTTATTTCCTGTTGAATTGTTCTGATATCAGAGCTGCTATGAAAAGTAACAATGATGAGCAAGGTCAAAAGTCGCATGACCCCAAGTTATAGTCCAACAGGTTTAATTAGATTTAGATTAGATTCCCTACAGTGTGGAAACAGGCCCTTCGGCCCAACAAGTCGCAATTTAGCATGGCCAATTTACCTGACCTGCACATTTTTGGACTGTGGGAGGAAACCGGAGCACCCGGAGGAAACCCATGCAGACATGGGGAGAACGTGCAAACTCCACACAGACAGTTGCCCGAGGTGGGAACTGAGCCTGGATCCCTGGTGCTGTGAGGCAGCACTGCTAACCACTGAGCCACCCAGTTTGAAACAACAAGCTTTCATCATCTGATGAAGGAGCAGCATTCCTAAGGCTTGTAATTTCAAATGAACCTGTAATCTGGCATCATGTGACTTTTGACCTTGTCCACCCCAGTCCAACTCTGACACCTCCGGATCATGATGAACAAGATTGTGCCCAATGTAAAAACAGCCAGTTTGTCCATTCCAAAGCAAACCATGATACCATCACTAGCGTTAACACAAACTCCAAGCAATGAGACAGTTCTGGCTTGCCTGCTGAAGGAGAGACACTCCTACCTAAAAAGAATAAATACTTACATTTGTGTAGCACCTTTCACAGCCACTGAATAGCCGAAAGCACATTGCAGCCAATGAAGCACAGTCGCTGTTGCCATGCAGGAGACACAGCAACCTCCCACTAACAATAATGCCATAACTATATGCGGCTTGGAGCCAAGGTGACTATTGTCATAGAGTCATAGAGATGTACAGCATGGAAACAGTCCTTTCGGTCTAATCCATCCATGCTGACCAGATATCCCAACCACATCTAGTCCCACCTGCCAGCACCTGGCCCACATCCCTCTAAACCCTTCCTATTGCAGCCTCCATACCAGCCTCCACCTCTTCCTCTGGCAGCTCAGTCCATACACGTACCATCCTCTGTGTGAAAAAGCTGCCCCTTAGGCCTCTTTTATATCTTTCCCCTATCACCCTAAACCTATGCCCTCTAGTTCTGGACTCCCCGACCCCAGGGAAGAAACTTTGTCTATTTATCCTATCCATGCCCCTCATGATTTTATAGACCTCTATAAGGTTACCCCTCAACCTCCGACCCTCCAGGGAAAACAGCCCCAGCCTGTTCAGCCTCTCCCTGTAGCTCAGATCCTCCAACCCTGGCAACATCCTTGTAAATCTTTTCTGAACCCTTTCAGGTTTCACAACAACAAAATATTGGTTGGGAACCAGTGGATCTCATGGAAGCCCTTATAGAAAAACTGTAGTGTCTATTCTTTTTAGCTTTATTCATTACCTCACTTAATTTACACTATATATATCTGTAATGTAATGTAACATTCTTTCTTTATTTTCTCTATCTTTGTACCGAAGATGGCGCCGTGTGTTGGCAACATTGTACACTTTTCACTTACTCCTGTTCTTTTGTAACTTGAGTACACATTACAATAAACTAAATTCTAATTTTAATATTGGATATTCTTCTGAAAGGTGATCTCTCTGACAGTGCAGCACTCCCTCACACTGTCCTGGAGTGCAGACCTAGGTTTGTAGTTGACCTTGATCCCATAACCTCCTGATTCAGAAGAAAAAGTCATTTTATCCAAGTCACAACTGAATCTCTAAACAGTACTTTAGCAATTTGCCAAGGCTTCTTAGACAGGACCTTCCAAGCCCAGATGACCTCGGCCATCTGGAAGGACAAGGGCAGCAGATTCATGGGAACACCACCCCTTGCAAGTTCACCTCTGAGCCACCCAACATCCTGACTTGGAATTATATCACTGCTCCTTCACAGTCACTGGGTCAAAATCCTGGAATTCCCTCCCGAATAGTGCCTACAGGACATGGGCAACACTGATTCAAGCAGACAGCTCACCACCACCATCTCAGTGGACAGAGCAACAAATGTCAATAGTACCAGTGATATTCACATCCCATAAGATAATTTTTAAGAAGTTATTATCTATAGTGGAAACATCTGAAATATTCTCACCAGCAGCAATGCACTTGATATGCCTGACGACAATTACTGCAGTGAAATGAAGCTGTGAATTTTCCATCTTTATTTGAGGGCTGACAGCTAACTGATAGTGCCAGAGCAGGTCAGCGAATGGATTGTGTAGACTGGTTTACAACAAATTTAGATTTATAGGGAGGTGACATTCATCTGAAATTGTTCGAAGGGTACAATAACTCAATGGATTCCTGTCAGTATTCCCTTTAGTCAATCAGTGGAGGTTTTCTTATGTATAAAATAGCTCAGTCTATTCCTTAATCTCTTGAACATAAATTCCAGTCTGCAAGCCCTGTGATGTCAGACGCTGTTTGTGGAACATTACTCACAATGTTTACAGTCAGGCTGAGTGGGCAGTATCAATGCACCCGGGATGACCTAAAACTTTCATCAAAGACCATACCATCTAGTCGACAAATAATGTGAAACAAGCCAGCTGGATGGTCAGGAGGATAAATCAAGGCAGTGCAATTGGAATCTGTGAGGAGAGGGTTTATTGCAGCTACTGTAAAGGGGTTGGCAGAACTATAGACCTGGGTCCTCTGTCTGATTTTATTACACATCTCCAATGTTTGCAGATCTTTCTGCTCCTCATATTCTCAACTGCACTGTTTCCCATTTCTTTTTGTTGCCTCAGGTATTTCTATATCATTTTGTTCTAAAGTCTTTCATTTCCTAAATAGTTACATCTCTTATAAGTTATCCATAGTTTTTAATTCTTCCCATTTCTTTAAAAGTATTGTTGCCAATCATTAAATCCGTTGTCTCTGGCTGGAGTCAGTATTCTTGCTTCTTAATTCCTTCCCTCCTTTCCCCTCATCCTTTTGTTGTCTCCAGTTCTATTCTTAGATATTCAATAATTTTCCAGGGTCTAGTTACACCATTGATCTTTCCTGTCATTGACGGGCTGTGCATTTTCAGCTTTTCATTCCATTTTCCAATATTTGAATGTTTTTTTTAGTTTTTACTGAGCTGTAACAGTCATGAGCAAGCATGCCTTGAGAATTGCGTGCCTACAATCATAGAGTCATACCGCACAGAAACAGATCATTCGGTCCAACTAGTCCATTCCGACCATAATCCCAAACTAAACTAGTTCCACCTGCCCACGTTTGTCTCGTATCCCTCCAAACATTTTGTATTAATGTACATATCCAAATGTTTTTTAAACGTTGTAACTGTACCTACATCCAACACTTCCTCATTCCACACACCAACCATCCTCTGTATAAAACAATTGCCGCTCAAGTCTTTTTTAAATCTTTCTCCTCTCAGCTTAAAAATGTGCCCCCAGTCTTGAAATTCCTCACCTTCAGGAAAAGACATTCGCCATTCACCTTATCTGTACCCCTCAAGATTTTATAAATCTTAATAAGGTCACCCCTCATCTTCCAACGTTCCAGGAAAAAGATTCCCAGCCTATCCAGCCTCTTCTCTCAACTCAAACCCTCCATTCCTGGGAACATCTTGATAAATCTCTTTGGAAACCTATTCTGCTTAATAATACCCCCAAGAAGGGCTTATGCCCGAAACGTCGATTCTCCTGTTCCCTGGATGCTGCCTGACCTGCTGCGCTTTTCCAGCAACACATTTCCAAATCTCTTTGGAAACCTATTCTGCTTAATAATACCCCCATTCCTATAGCCAAATGACCAGAACTGGGCACAGTGCTCCAGAAGAGGCCTCACTAACATCCTGTACAACCTCAACACAACATCCCAACTTCTATACTTAAAGATGTGAGCAAGAAAGGCCAGCGTGCTAAACGCCTTCTTAACCACCCTATGTATATGTGATGCAATCTTTGAAGAACTATGTACCTGATCCCTAGGTCTCTCGATTCTACAACACTACCCAAGGTCCTATTTTTAAGGTCTGCCTAGAGAAAGATATCCAGGGAGCCCTGGGACACAAACAGCTTCTGGCTAGGGTATTTTATTTTTATATTTATTCATAGCATGAGGGTGTCACTGGCTAGGCAGCATTTATTGCCCATCCCTAATTATCCAAAGGGCAGTTAAGAGTCACCCACATTGCTCTGGGTCTGGAGTCACATGTAGTCTCAGGTAAGGATAGCTGTTTCATTCCCTAAAGAACATCAGTGACCCAGAAGGGGATTTTTCCCCCAACAATCAGCAACAGATTCAGGCTCATCATTAGACTCTGAATTTCAGCTTTTCTACTGAACTCAAATTCCACCACCTGCTGTGGAGGGATTTGAACCCGGGTCGCCAGACTGGATTAACAGTCGAGAGTGTGGTGCTGGAAGAGCACAGAAAATAAAGCAGCATCGAGGAGCGGGAGAGTCGACATTTCGGGCCTAAGCCCTTCATCAGCCCAGTGTTAATACCAGTAGGGCCATTGCTTCTCCTGCTCATGATGTCCCCAAGTCAATTTGAACGTGAGTCAGAACACAAGGCAGAACAATATAAAATAGCTGTTCTTAAGAATCGGAAATAGTCATGTTCTGGATCTTTAAATTACACCCCCTGTATGGGATCACATGCATAAGTATGAGCGTTTGCAAGTCAGACATTTATAAATCAGGGATTTTCCTAGTTGGGTTACAACAAAGGTTCACTAGACTCCTGGAATGAAGAGACTGTCCTCATGAGGAGAGATTGATTAGACCAGACCTACATTCCTTAGAAGAATGAAACATTTAAAGGGCTTACTCTGACAGATGTTGAAAGAATGCATCCTGTCTTGGCAATCTAGGACTCAGAATAAGGTCAGAACTCAGAATAAGGGAATGACTGAGCTGAAGAGATATATCTTCATTGAGTGGGTTGTGAATGTTTGCAGAGAGCTATGGATCCTCTGCTACTGAGCAATTTGAAGGCGAGGACTTTTGAAGTAAGGTGGAGATGATGTGGGAAGGTAGCGGTCAAGGTGAATATCAGACCCGATCTTGAATGACATGGTGGGCTGGAGGGAACCAACTGTCACCGTCCAGCTCCTGCTTCTTATCTTCTTATGATAGATTCACTCAAGGTTGAAGGTTTGGTTGGACTGATTCCTGTGATGCTGAGGATTTCAGATCTGTGTTTTCTGACAGGAGTTTGGTTGGTGAATGCTGCAGATGGAATTTTCCCAAAGTAGTTTTCGCAGTCAATGAAGAACAATGTAAGTTATGTTTAGATGAATTGAAATAAAAGAGACAGAAAAAAAATTTTAAAATGGGACTCCACACTTGTAAACCTAAATCTTTGAACCTAGAGAATGACAGAAAAGTGGATTATTATTTAAATGGTGAAAAATTGTCTTTTTGTGTCTAGTTGATGTTCATGTATCCTGGTGGCTAGTTTTCTGCCTGTTTGTCCAATGTAGTGTTTGTTACAGTCCTTGAAAGGGATTTTGTAAATGACGTTAGTTTTGCTTGTTGTCTGTAGAAGGTCTTTCAAAAAGACATGACCATCTCTCACTAGTATCCTTACATACAGATGAGGAAGGACACCACTTCAACTGGAACAACACATCCATCCTAGGACAAGCCAAAGAGAGGCACACACGAGAATTCCTAGAAGCATGGCATTCCAACAGGAACTCTATCAACAAACACATTGACTTGGATCTGCTTTACCACCCCTTGAGAAAAAGAACAGGAAATGACATCACCAACCCAAAGAAATGTAAACACATAAATAAGAAGTGGGCCATACCACCAATGCTTCACCAGAGGCTCACTGATGATGTTTTCTGGTATGGTGATGAAACATCTGAAAATGAACCTTCCAGATCAGTGAACAAACTTGTATCCAGAACCTCAACCTGAGCTACAACTCTTCTCAAAGCTCAGAAACATATCAAATTATGCAGGGAATAGATAAGATAGTAGCAGGGAAGTTTGTTCCACTGGCAGGGGAAACTAGAACTAGGGGGCATAGCCTCAAAATAAGGGGGAGCAGGTTTCGGACTGAGCTGAGGAGGAACTTCTTCACCCAAAGGGTTGTGAATCTGCGGAATTCCCTGCCCAGTGAAGGTGTTGAAACAACCTCGTTAAATGTTTTAAAGGCAAAGATAGATTTTTGAACAGTAAAGGAAGTAAGGGTTATGGTGAGTGGACGGGTAAGTGGAGCTGAGTCCACAGAAATGCGGATCATTAGCTGTCTTCCTGTTTGTCCTATATAGTGTTTTGTGCAGTCCTTGCATGGGATTTTGTAAATGACGTTAGTTTTGCTTGTTGTCTGTAGAAGGTCTTTCAAAAAGACATGACCATCTCTCACTAGTATCCTTACATACAGATGAGGAAGGACACCACTTCAACTGGAACAACACATCCATCCTAGGACAAGCCAAAGAGAGGCACACACGAGAATTCCTAGAAGCATGGCATTCCAACAGGAACTCTATCAATAAACACATTGACTTGGATCTCATTTACCACCCCTTGAGAAAAAGAACAGGAAATCACCAACCCAAAGAAATGTAAACACATAAATAAGAAGTGGGCCATACCACCAATGCTTCACCAGAGGCTCACTGATGATGTTTTCTGGTATGGTGATGAAACATCTGAAAATGAACCTTCCAGATCAGTGAACAAACTTGTATCCAGAACCTCAACCTGAGCTACAACTCTTCTCAAAGCTCAGAAACATATCAAATTATGCACGGAATAGATAAGATAGAAGCAGGGAAGTTTGTTCCACTGGCAGGGGAAACTAGAGCTAGGGGGCATAGCCTCAAAATAAGGGGGTGCAGGTTTCGGACTGAGCTGAGGATGAACTTCTTCACCCAAAGGGTTGTGAATCTGCGCAATTCCCTGCCCAGTGAAGGTGTTGAAACAACCACGTTAAATGTTTTAAAGGCAAAGATAGATTTTTGAACAGTAAAGGAAGTAAGGGTTATGGTGAGTGGACGGGTAAGTGGAGCTGAGTCCACAGAAAGATCAGCCATGATGGTATTGAATGGGGGAGCAGGCTCGATGGGCCGGATGGCCTACTCCTGCTTCTGTTTCTTATGGTCTTACCACTTACTGCCTGTTACAAATTTACTTACTTCTGAATCCACATACCCTTATCTTTGTTCTTGTCCTCTTTAGTGGAAAACTAATAGACAGATACTTCAATCTCACACCATTTTTATAGATTTTAGTACAACTTCCAGATTTCTCATTTAGTTGCATGAATGTGGATATTGGAAATTAGTATTGCGGATTATTTTCCCATCCGTATTAACGTGCGCTGTTAGAAACACACTATGCAATATCCAAGCCACTGCAGTTTCTACTTTATAACATCACCACTATTCTATGCTGGATCCAATTAGTTTAGAATCCACCTGCAGTGGGTAAACAGAATGGATTTCACAGCTGCAGCCAAGACAATTGAACTGCTGCAGATAGGGGTGGTTCAGCAATACGGATGTAAAATTTTAAAATGCCCAAATTGAATTTAAGTCTCAATGATTGATATTGATTCATCTTTCCCAAAGCCCCTGTAGCTTCCAGACAACATGGCTTCTCCAACATTGAATATTCATTGGTTTCCTAACCTGACTATTTACTCATGTTGTGTAGTTTTGCCTGATCTATCACCCCTGCCAGATCTTTCACCACTAAAATATTCCTCCAGCCATCCTGAAACTTGGCGTCTATTTCTAGATGAAAATAAATTGTGCAGAGTTCAGATGCCTCACAGTCCTAAAGCAAGTGTAACATTAAGCAAAATGAAAATATTGGAAATATTCTGGCAGCACACTCAGAGAGAGAGGACGAGTTAATGTTTCAGGTCCTACATTTTGTTTCATCAGAACTGGGGAAATGATAGCGATGAATCAGGTTTTAGACAAGTCCAGATCAAGACAAGGAATGAAGGTGGATGTTTGGAGGGAAAAATAAAAAGATAAAGAAGGCAGGAGAGATTATCTTTTGAGAATCCACAGCATAATATTTGTTAATATTGTTTTACAATCCGATTTTTCTCGCATTCTCATACATCTCCAGTGAATCAAAGCCATTATATATTCACTAAGCCTAACGAATCAAGCAATAATGAGAAAAGTATTTTAAACTGTCACTCTGTACTGTTAAAGCTCTCTGAGCAAATGTTTAAGTCCCATTCTGACAAAGACATCTAATGGCTTTGCTGACTCAAGCTATAATAAATGTTAGCAATTTTGCATTAATGTCTTTCTTGGCTTGATCTGATATCCTGCGGTCTGTTCAATTTAATATGCTATAAATCCTCAAGCCGTATGATATGATCTTTGTTTTGCTGGTGCTTAATCTTTATGCAAGGCTAAAGCAAAATATTATGGGCTCTGGAAATCTGAAGGATAAACAGAAAATGCTGGAAATACTCAGCATCGGTGGAGAAAGATACCAAATTATATTTTCGTTTCAAAGAACTGGACAGCATTGAAAACGCTGCAGGATTTCAACACGAAAAGAGCAACAAAGAAAACTCAGGAGAAAGAAGACAAGGGTGGCCTGTGAAGGCAAGGGGCTAGGGAGCAGTTAGAGGTAACATTTAATGTCCGAAAATACAACAAAGAACTATGGATGCTGGAAATCTGAAACCCAAACAGACATTGCTGGAGAAACTCATCTGGTCTGGCAGCATCTATGGGAAGAAAGCAGAGTTTACATTTCAAATCTGGTGTAACGGTGTTAAACTTTAAAGTGTGCAGAAAAGATTTATGAGGATGTGGCTGGGACTGGCAGGTTTGAGCTTGAGGGAGAGGCTGAATAGGCTGGGGCTGTTTTCCCTGGAGTGTCGGAGGCTGAGGGATGACCTGATTGAAGTTTATAAAATCAAGAGGGGCATGGATAGGGTGAATTGCCAAAGCATTTTTTTTTCAGGGCAAGGGAGTCCAAAACTACAGGGCATAGGTTTAAAGTGAGAAGGGAAAGGTTTAAAAGGGAAAACTTTTTCACACACAGAGTGGTGTGTGTATGGAATGAGCTGCCAGAGGAAGTGGTGGTGGCTGGTACAATTACAACATCTAAAAGTCATCTGGGTGGGGACGTGAATAGGAAGGGTTGAGAGGGATATGGGTCAAATGCTGGCAAATGGGACTAGATTAGTTTAGGTTATCTGGTCAGCATGGACGAGTTGGACCGAAGGGTCTATTTCTGTGCTGTACATCTCTTTGACTCTATGACTCTTCTCCAGAAGAAAGGTCATACTGGTGCTGAGATGTTCACTCTGTTTCTCTCTCAGCACATGCTGCAGGACCTGCTGAGACTTATCTCCATTAAACGCTTCCTTAGAATTCAAAAGTGTGATGGTGCGAGTTAAGGGGAGATGGTAGTGCAGAAAGGAACAGAAGTAAGGGCTAGAGAGGTGTAAATGGGCTAAGACCGGTTGTAATACGATATATAGAGCACATGTAAACTGAAAGCTCCTTCAGTCATTGCTTTTCCAGGATACCTCATGCTCAGTTGAACTGCAATAGTAATTTACATGGCTGTTTTATAATAAGTGTTAAATGTTGACTGGGTTCTAATTGTAGCAATAACATGTTGTTAAATAAGGGCTGATCCAGTCGTAATGCATTTGCATGTTAACTTCAAAACAGTTCCTGTTTAGCACCTTCCCACAGTCAGGGTTAGCCTATGACAGCAGTGCTGAGTCAGGACTGAATTATCCGAGATCAGCAAAGCCTCACAATGTTTACACTCTACAGCTAGTTACTGAAATGGAAAAGCTCCACATTTCTGACGGTAGACTCCAATCAAAGCTCCTTCAGAAATGTGGAGCTGTAATTACCCAAGCTGTGATGTTCTGGGTAACACAGAACAGTTGGGAGAGGGCACATCACACCTCCTCTCCCCCACAGTCAGCTCCCGTTTTCTGGAATGTCAAGGTGAAGCCGCACAGGCATCCACATTGAAAGCTGCTGTGCAAGGATCAGTACGGAGGGTAAGTACAGAGGGTAAGTACAGAGGGTAGGTATGGGGGGGTAAGTACAGAGGGTAAGTACAGAGGGTAAGTACAGAGGGTAAGAACGGAGGGTGAGTATGGAGGGTAAGCATGGAGGGTAAGTACAGAGGGTGAATACAGAGGGTGAATACAGAGGGTAAATACGGAGGGTGAGTATGGAGGGTAAATACAGAGGGTAAGTATGTAGGGTAAGTACAGAGGGTGAATACAGAGGGTAAGTATGGAGGGTGAGTACGGAGGGTAAGTACGGAGGGTAAATACAGAGGGTAGGTACGGAGTGTAAGTACAGAGGGTAAGTACGGAGGGTAAGTACGGAGGGTAAGTATGGAGAGTAAGTACAGTGGGTAAGTACGGAGGATATGTATGTGGACTGCAGCAGCTCAAAAGCATGAAATGCTGGCTCAGTCAGCATTCCTCATATTCCATGAGTGAATGAAGAGAAATGTGAGGTAAATGTGAGGTGAATGTGAGGTAAATCTGAGGTGAATGTGAGGTAAATGTGAGGTAAATCTGAGATGAATGTGAGGTGAATGTGAGGTAAATGTGAGGTGAATGTGAGGTGAATGTGCTGTGTGGCTCAACCCTAAGATGTAACAACAGAGGTTGGCTATCCAGTCCCTTTGAGACTGTTCAAAGAGATTGTGCCTGATCTGACGATCCACAGATACATTTCCCTCCCTCTTCCCCATAAGCCTCAATTGCCTTCCTGATAACAAATCTGTCCATCTCAGCCTTGAATATACTTAATGACCAGGACAGCCCTCTACAGCAAAGAATTCCACAGATTCACCACCTCCAAGAGAGGAAATTCTTCCTCATCTCTGTCTCAAATGGGCAACCCCTGGTTCTGAGTGTATGCCCCATGGTCATAGACCCCGCTACAAGGGGAAACCATCTTTCTGTTTTTACTCTGTCTGGTCCTCAAAAGCATCTTGTTTGTTTCAATCAGGCCACCTTTCATTTTCTAAATTCCAGCGAGTACAGGCTGAATCTGCTCATTCTCTCCTCATAAACTAGTCCCTCCCTACCTAGAATCAGCCCAGAGATACTTCTCTGGACTGCCTCCAATCCCTGAATATCTTTCCTTGGATACGGAGCCCAAACCTGTTTGCAGTATTCCAGCTGTGATCTGACAATGCCTTGTACAGTTTATCTACACTGCCTGCTTTTACTTGCTATTCCCCACAGTATAATGGACAACATTGCATTTGCCTTCTCTGACCTTTGATGCTGGATTTTTGTGATTTGGAGGTAAGGACGCCCAAGTCCCTCTGTTCTGTGGCTTTCTTCATGTAATTAATATTCAGCTCCTCTCTTCCTCCTGCCAAAGTACATAATTCCACATTTCACCACAAGATTTTGCCCACTCGCTTAACCTTTTCATATCCCTCTTTGTGTCATCCTTACCATTTGCCTTCCCACCTATTCATGTGTCATCTGCGAATCTGGCTTTTGTACATTCATTTCCCTCATCCAAGTCATTAATATATGTTGTGCATAATTGTGGGCCCAGTACTGTTCCCTGAGGCACTCCATTAGTTGCAGGCTGCCATCCTGAAAATGCCCCCTTTACCCCATCTCTCTGCCTTCTATTAGTTTGCCAATCCTCTGTCCAGGCTAATTTATTACCTCCAATAACATGGCTGTTACCTCATGTGTGGTATTTTATCAAATGGCTTCTGAAAATCCACCTCTTTTCCACTTTATCTATCAAACTTGTTACTTCCTCAAAGAACTTTAGTCCATTTGTTGGGAATGGTTTCTCCTTCATGAAGCCACCCTGACTCAGTTTGATCATATTATGTATTTCTAAAAGCACTGCTCTTACACGATTTATCATTAATTTTAACGTTTTCCCAATAATGGACATTAAGCTTTCCGAACACTCTGAAAAATCATATACCCCTGAATGTTAAATTCCCAGGTTTGATTTCCTTGTAACTAAGTCTCCACGATGTCTATAAGATCATATCCATTAACCAGTATTTATAGAATTAATTCAGTTATTCTGTTCTGAATACCACATACATTCCAGAAAAAGCCATTAACTTTGCATTTTACCATTGTATCCCCCTTTGACCTTATTTACTGATGCTTTTCTATGGTTGCATACTATGTCCCTTCCTGTCCAACTCTGGGTCTCGTAATGTAAGGGGTTAGCACTGCTGCCTCACAGCGCCAGGGACTGGGTCCTATAGCACCCTCAGGCAACTGTCTTTGTGGAGTTCAGTGCTGGGACTACATTTGCCCTGTGTCTTCCTCCCACAGTCCAAAGATGTGCAGGTTAGGTGGATTGGCCATGCTAAGTTGCCCATAATGTTCAGGGATGTGTAGACCAGGTGAGTTAGCCAAGGGAAATGCTGGGTTACAGGGATGGGGTGGGCCTGGGTGGGATGCTCTTTGAAGGGTCGGTGTGGACTCAACCTCTCCTCTCCCAAATACTCCTCTCCTCGCCCCCAACCCCAAAATGACTACGACCATAAGACACAGGAGCAGAAAATAGGCCTTCAAAGTTTGGGAGAAGATTTGTAGCTCGGGTGCTCGTTGCTGTGGTTCTGTTCGCCGAGCTGGGAATTTGTGTTGCAGACGTTTCGTCCCCTGTCTAGGTGACATCCTCAGTGCTTGGGAGCCTCCTGTAAAGCGCTTCTGTGATGTTTCCTCCGGCATTTATAGTGGTTTGAATCTGCCGCTTCCGGTTGTCAGTTCCAGCTGTAAGTTGCAGTGGTCGGTATATTGGGTCCAGGTTGATCCAAGTCCAGGACCCAATATACCGGCCACTGCAGCGGACAGCTGGAACTGACAACCGGAAGCGGCAGATTCAAACCACTATAAATGCCGGAGGAAACATCACAGAAGCGCTTCACAGGAGGCTCCCAAGCACTGAGGATGTCACCTAGACAGGGCATGAAACGTCTGCAACACAAATTCCCAGCTCGGCGAACAGAACCACAACAGAAAATAGGCCATTCAGCCCATTGAGTTTGCTCCACTATTCAATCATGGCTGATAAGTTTCTCAACCCCATTCTCCCACTTTCAGCCCGTAACCCTTGATCCCCTGAATACACAAGAACCTATCTATCTCCGTCTTAAATATACTCAATGCCCCGGCCTCCACAGCCTTCTGTGGCAATGAATTCCATAGATTCCCCACTCTCTGGCTGAAGAAGTTTCTCCTTATTTCCGTTCTAAAGGGTCTTCCCTTTACCTTAAGGCTGTGCCCTCGGACCCTCGTCTCTCTGACCAATGGAAACATCTTCCCGACATCCACACTGTCCAGGTCATTCAGCATTCTGTAAGTTTGGTTCTGTAAGTGGTGCTGTGCACTATTTTTATTTCGGATTTGAGGCGCTCTATAGCTCATGAGGGACAAAGTCTACTCTGTATAAACTCCGATTCTATTTAATGTATGTTTGACATGGCAGATTTACAGCTGAGTGACATCAACACTTGTGTTAGCGAGTGTCAAACAGACACGAAGGCCCGGCACTCCCTCTCCTCTTCAGGAATAACACAAAGGGCCGATTCAGGCCCTTATTATCTGGTTTCCTAAATTATTTGCTACTATTTGTCAGTCCTGACATCAGGAGAGTGAAGGGCAGTGACAATCTTAATCCTACTCCATCAGTGAACCGCAAGATGTATGTTCCCACACTTCCTGCATCCCCAAATGATCTCAAAAATGACCTTCTCGTCGGCTAAATATTTGGACAACAATTTACTTGCATAATCCTCAACTGTGGTCAAATATTTTAGTTTCTGCTTAGGTATTGAGCTAAGCCTATTTATTTAATACTATTTAGCAGCAGAAAGCTACCCTTCACAATGTTGTGTGACAATGATTGACTATTTACTCCACACCTTCCCACTGTTATGTTGAAGTGGATGAGGTGTTGGGAGTGAGAGTGGAATATTAGCCTGCTGTCCTCTAGCACCCTGGAGGACTCAACATTGAGTTCTCCAATTTCAAATAACCTCCCTTCCCATCACCCAACTCCCTTCCCAGCCCCTCCCCCTCCCTTCCACTCCTCTCATCAACCCTTCCTCCCTGCCACCAACCGGATTCTTTCCTTCCATCGACCAATCAGATTGTACCCTCTACCTGTCTCCGCCTACCTCCACCTCACCACCCTGCCCCTCACCCCCTTTATCTGCAGCTCCCCTTACCCCCACACTCAGTTCTGAAGAAGGGTCACACCCAAAATGTTGACTTCTTCCCCTCCTGATGCTGCCTGCCTTGCTGTGACCCTCTCCCTCCTGATGCTGCCTGCCTTGCTGTGTCCCTCTCCCTCCTGATGCTGCCTGCCTTGCTGTGTCCCTCTCCCTCCTGATGCTGCCTGCCTTGCTGTGTCCCTCTCCCTCCTGATGCTGCCTGCCTTGCTGTGTCCCTCTCCCTCCTGATGCTGCCTGCCTTGCTGTGTCCCTCTCCCTCCTGATGCTGCCTGCCTTGCTGTGTCCCTCTCCCTCCTGATGCTGCCTGCCTTGCTGTGTCCCTCTCCCTCCTGATGCTGCCTGCCTTGCTGTGTCCCTCTCCCTCCTGATGCTGCCTGCCTTGCTGTGTCCCTCTCCCTCCTGATGCTGCCTGCCTTGCTGTGTCCCTCTCCCTCCTGATGCTGCCTGCCTTGCTGTGTCCCTCTCCCTCCTGATGCTGCCTGCCTTGCTGTGTCCCTCTCCCTCCTGATGCTGCCTGCCTTGCTGTGTCCCTCTCCCTCCTGATGCTGCCTGCCTTGCTGTGTCCCTCTCCCTCCTGATGCTGCCTGCCTTGCTGTGTCCCTCTCCCTCCTGATGCTGCCTGCCTTGCTGTGTCCCTCTCCCTCCTGATGCTGCCTGCCTTACTGTGTTCCCCCAGCCTCCTGATGCTGCCTGCCTTGCTGTGTCCCTCTCCCTCCTGATGCTGCCTGCCTTACTGTGTTCCCCCAGCCTCCTGATGCTGCCTGCCTTGCTGTGTCCCTCTCCCTCCTGATGCTGCCTGCCTTACTGTGTTCCCCCAGCCTCCTGATGCTGCCTGCCTTGCTGTGTTCCCCCAGACTCCTGATGCTGCCTGCCTTGCTGTGTTCTTCCAGGCGAAAGTGAGGACTGCAAATGTTGGAAATTCGAGTCGTGGGTGTGATGCTGGAAAAGCACAGCAAGTCAGGCGGCATCCAAGGAGCAGGAGAATTGACGTTTCAGGGAAAAGCCCTTCAGTTGGATACCGTTGTCCATGAACACAGCTGCCTCAGACCCTTGGAGCATGCCCCCAATGTTGGTGCTTACTTTCCAAAATGGAGGTTCTTTGGAGCCGGACCTGAATTTTTCCCAGGGTTGGGGAATCGAGGATTAGTGAGCATCAGTTTAGGGTTAGAGGGGCAAGAATAATAGGGAACTTGAGGGGCAACATTTTTACACAGAGGGTGGTATGCATGTGCAATGAGCGGCCAGCAGAAGCGGTTGAGGCGGACACATTAACAACCTTTAAAAGGCATTTGGACAAGTACATAGATAGGAAAGGTTTAGAAGGATATGGGCCAAGTGCAGGGACATGGGGTTAGTGTGGGTGGACATTTTGGTCGGCATGGACCAGTTTGAGCCAAAAGGCCTGTCTCCATGCTGTAGGGCTCTATGACTCTATGACAATCAGGAATCTTCCAGCTTCCTATTTATTTGTTGGACTATAACCTGGTGTTGTGTGATTTTTAACTTTGTCTCCCCCCCCCGCCCACTCCAACACCGGAACCTTCACATCTTGCTCTTTTCTGTAATTTACTAAGAAACTAACTGCGGCATAGCAATATATCAAAAGGTTCTGATTAATTTTTTAAAAGTTATTTTATCATATGTGGTGAATTAAATTGCGATTAAAATACTTACTTCTGAGATGGACTGAGACAAGGTGAGGGAGGGGAAATGAGGAAGCTGGGGAAATCTGAATTCATCCCTTGTGGTTCGAGGGTTCCTAGGCGGAAGATGAGGTGCTCTTCCTCCAGCCATCGTGTTGCGATGGTCTGGCGAAGGAGGAGTCCAAGGACCTGCATGTCCTTGGTGGAGTGGAAGGGGGAGTTGAAGTGTTGAGCCACGGGGTGGTTGGGTTGGTCGGTCCGGGTGTCCCAGAGGTGTTCTCTGAAACGTTCCGCAAGTAGGCGGCCTGTCTCCCCAATATAGAGGAGGCCACATCGGGTGCAGCGGATGCAGCAAATGAGATCTTTTTTAGCCACGGGGTGGTTGGGTTGGTTGGTCCAGGTGTCCCAGAGGTGTTCTCTGAAACGTTCCGTCCCAGAGGTGTTCTTTTGCTCCTTGGATGCTGTCTGACCTGCTGCGCTTTTCCAGCAACACATTTTCAGCTCTGATCTGCATCTGCAGTCCTCATTTTCACCTCCAAATAATAATAAAGGAAGCTGTATTGAGATGAGAATAACCCAGGCAGTGCTGGATGACAGAATCATTGGTTCAAAGAACATTCAAAGATTTACTAAGGAGTGGAACATTTTACACCACAATGAGTCTGACAGGGAATTGCAATAACACAAGCACAACTGAACTAATGGCTCTCAGGACAAGGAGGCAGCCAACATTATGACAAAATGAGTTAATGTCATGAAATACAACACCAATTAGTGGGTTTTGAGAAGATTTGTAGCTCAGGTTGAGGTTCTGGATGTAAGTTTGCTTGCAAAGCTGGAAGGTTCATTTTCAGATGTTTCGTCACCATACTAGGTAACATCTTCAGTGAGCCTCCGGACGAAGCACTGTTGATGATTCCTGCTTTCTCTTTATATGTTTGGGTTTCTTTGGCTTGGCCCACTGAAGATGTTATCTAGTATGGTGACGAAACGTCTGAAAATGAACCTTCCAGCTTAACGTACATCCTACATCCATATGCAACACCAATGCCTCGTTATTGCATTAAAATAAAAATAGGATTGAGTCAAAGAAGGACTGTAATTCTTTATTTTTTGACTTTATACCAAGGACTTTATTTTTCTTTGTACCTGAGATGTTGTACCTAGGTACCGAAGTTGGTGCTGGAAATGCAGTGTTGTACTGTTCACTGTACTGTATCGCTGTATTTGAGTACACATGACAACAAACTTAATTCTAATTCTAATTCTTAATTGTAAATGTTACTCATGTTCAGCAGAGGATTATCAAGATTGTGTCATAAAGTGTATTCATGTTTGGGAGAGACAGATATTTAATCAGTGAGGGAATTGAGGTTTATAGGGATATGGCAGTGGTTTGGAGTCGAGGATTATCAATCAGTCGTGATCTCATTGAATGGTGGAGAGGACTCGATGGGCTGAATGGTCTGCTTCTGCTCCAATGTCTTCTAGTCTTATTTGTTACCTTTTTTTACAGTAATAGGAAATGAGAAAATCTTGTTTCTTGAAGTCTCCTTCTTCCTTAGCAGCCCCTCTGGATGGAGGGGTCTGAGATAGCTGGTCAGTCCTATACACCACCTACAGTTAGTGCTACTTGCAGAGTGGATGGTGTTTGAAAGGTCATGTGGACAGGTTTTTGACAGGTTTCTGTGCTCCTTCCATGACCCCAACATCACCTCAGCAAGCTTTTGAAAAAGACCCACTGTTTGGAAGCTTCCCAAAAGAAGCTTCTCTATTTTAGCCGTTGAACTCCCATGAGAGAAATGTTTGACCACTTCAAGGAGACTCTGAGGACATCCCAAACTCATTTCCATCATCCTCCTGTGAGTCTTCTGCCTTAACTGATTTCCTAACGGAACATTTGCTTTGGGAATCTAATGTTTGGTAGGCACCTGAGCAAGATGTTTGAAACCTGTCTCATTACCAAGGGAATCAAGGATCATGGGGAAAAGGCAGGAAAGAAGAGTTGAGGATTATCAGCGCAGCAATGATCTCACTGAGTAGCAGAGAGGACTCGATGGGCCATATGGCCTACTTCTGCTTTTACATTTTATCTCCTTACAGTCTATTGTCTTGACCAGTGAAGCTATTTTGAAATGATTTTGAAGTAATTTTAGATTTGATTGGATTCCCTACAGTGTGGAAACAGGCCCTTCGGCCCAACAAGTCCACACAGACCCTCCCAAGAGCAACCCACCCAGACCCATTCCCCTACATTTACCCCTGACTAATGCACCTAACGCTACAGGCCAACTTAGCACGGCCAATTCCACTAATCTGCATGTCTTTGGACTGTGGGAGGAAACCAGAGCACCCGGAGGAAACCCACACAGACACGGGGAGAATGTGCAAACTTCACACAGACAGTTGCCCGAGGCATGAATTGAACCCGGGTCCCTAGCGCTGTGAGGCAGCAGTGCTAACCACTGAGCCACCGTGTCGTGACATCCTATTTTTACATTCCAGAACCACATACACTTCCCGCCATTTTTCTGTCACAGCTGCATTTGTCACTGAAAGAGCCAACATTTGTTACACATCCCCTAACTGCCCTTGTCCTGAGGGTCTCACTAGGCCATTTCCAGAGGACATTTAAGAGTTACTTGTACACCAGACTGGGTAAAGGCAGCAATTCCCCTTCCTGAAAGTACATCAATGAACCAGATGGGTGTTATAACAACTGATGATAGCTTTGCCATTGTTTCCAATTCCTGAATTCTGATTTGAATTGAAGTTCCAATTGCTGCCACGATAGGCTCTGATTGCCTCCTTTAGCAGAAGTCCCTGAGCACCCTGCTCTGATGCCTGCCCATCTTATATTAAACAAGAATCAAGAGCCGGAGGAGGCCATTCAGCCCCTCGGGCCTGTTCAGCCATTTGAGAAGATCATGACTGATCTGAGAATGGCCTCAGCTCCACCATCCTGCCTGTTCCCTCATAGCCCTTGACTTCCTCATGGATCAAGAACCCTTCAGATAAGATGATTATTTAAGTAGATCATCCTGCAATACTCAGAAAAGGAGTTGGCCAAGCCGTTGCAGTTCACTCAGTGAATATTATGCTAAAAATACATGGGCAGACTACTCAACCTCACCGCTGTTTGTGCAATGTTATTGAGTTGGAATGGATTCCTTTCTTAATCTTCAGACAATTCAAAAACATGAAGAGCTCTGTATTAATGTATGCTTCTCTTTGTCTGTCCTCAACCTCGTTTCAATGCAGTGTGTTTATAATCCTGCAAGTTGTGTCCAAATAACAAACAATTCACTTGCATCTGGGAAAACAGTCCTGATTCATATCATTAAACAGATTGTCTTTTTTTATAAGGGACTGCTGTGTACCAAATCCAAATTTACGGTTGATTTATTGTTGGTTTACTAATAATAGTTATGTGGCAATTCAAAGTAAATTGATTCCAGTCACATTTCCATATATTGAGCCAATAGCTTTCCTATCATGGACTGATTATTGTTAAATAAGAGTGAGCAAATTCTGGTTATTTTTAGTGCACTAAAAGCAATCAGCAATTAGAACTTGCACTGGTATTGGATACTGTTGTTAACTCCGCTGGGCTGGCCACGTGTTTACGGTTCTGACCGCCAAAGCAAATCATCTTCAGCCAGCTCCAAGAATTCACTCGAGGAGGAGGTAGATAAAGGAAGCATTTCAAAGACTCCTGGAAAGTTATGCAGCTTAGATATCAATGTCCAGGGGAAATCGATTGGAGCATGTTCCTATGTGAAGGAACACACTTCTCTGAGATTATGTGGCAACAAGAGGAAATACAGAAAAAGAACCGGGGAAAGGAATGCCGAAGATCTCAAGAACAGATTTCACCTCCCGGAAACATCTACGAATGTGTGGTGGGAAATGGAGCTCATCAGCCACACAAGACCCCACAGAGACCCAGGAACCCGTGACACAGAATGCTCTCGGTGGGCCATCAGTCTCGTTACTAAGTGATTGTCAATGACAACAATGAATGGTCTGAAAAGAAAGTGTTCTGAAACATTAACTCTGTTTCTCTCTCCTCGGATGTTGCCAGACCTGCTGAGTTTCAGACAGTGCTGTCATTGTTTAAAACAACCCAACTCGTCTCAGCATTGCCAAAGACAGATTATAGAATCAGGGACAGATTACAGCAAACAGGAAGGCCTTTTGGCCCATTATGTATGTGCCAGACCTCTGCAAGAGTATTTTAGCTAATCCCACTCTTCTCTCCCATCCCTTGCAGGTTTCTTTCCACCTCATTTCTTTATCCAATTTCAATTTGAGAGCGTTAGTTGAGTCTGTCTCTGCCACACTCAGGCAGGGCATTCTAGGTCCTTACACTCACTGGATGAAAAAAATCTCTCCTGTGTCACTAATAGCTCTTTCGCCAATTATCTGGCTGTCCATCCTTTCTCTTACCATTTCCTCTGTCCAGTCCCAAAGTTCCCATCATTGTGAATACATCTGTCAAACCTCAATCGTCTCCTCCAAGGAGAGCAGGCCCAGCTCTTCCAAACTATCCATGAGACTGAAGTCTCTCACTGCCAGGACCGTTCCAGTCAACCCGTTTTGCCCCTGCTTCAACGACATTGCCTCCCTTCTAAAATGCTCCAAAATGGGGGAAAGGTTCCTTTGATTATCACTTGGGCAACAATCAGTTGTCTTCAGTTGCTTATTTCACACAAACTTTTGATGGATTTTTATTTCAACAGTTTTATATTATTTCCTGATTTTCAGTTCTTGGAGAACAGAAATCGAGTCAAATGACGAGGGTGACACAGCTCTTGGATTCATTGAGAAATTTGAATCCACCGAGCCTGTGATCCCTAAACACTATGGGCTATTCAGTATGACCAATTCACCTGACCTGCACATCTTTCAGCTGGATTTGACCCTGACTGTGTAGATATCTTTGAGGTCTTACTTTGATGAGTAGCTGTTCAAAGGAGAAATGTCGTCTTCGAGGGCCAAGTAATGGTGGTTTTGGAGAACATTTAAAACAAACTGTGTACATTCCCCCTCCCATTTTTGATTGATTCGATTATTTACGCCAAAGGTTGAGGCTGCTCCATATTTGGAAAATGCACTGTCCAATGGGAATACTGCTTTTGAGGAACAGGAACAGGAGAATCAAAGCAATGCTAGGAAGGTGTGACTGCCCCACAAGACGGCCTGGAGTCATTGACATCACACTCCAAACTGCTGAGATGGTGTTACATGAACCTCTCCGAAAAACTCCCTGGGGTAATCCGTTCACAGGATTCTTACTGTCAGTGGGAGGAAGGTTAACCTGCGCACATTTTCAGCTGCCAATAGCCCTTGCTTCATATCTTCCTCCTTAAACACCTCCTCTGTCTCATAATCCCAGTCACACCTCAGAACCTATTTCTTTAACCAATTTATGTTCACACTTCTTTCTGTTGGCCATTATCCAACAGAAGGTAAAGGCTTGTTGGGAACATCATTGGACTAACGATCCAGACCCCAGCCGAATGCTCTAGGCACGTGGCTTTGAATGTCACTGAGAGAGATGATGCAATTTGATTTTTTTTAAATCTGGGGGGTGCGGTGACTCAGTGGTTAGCCTGCTGCCCCACAGTGCTAGGGAGCTGGGTTCAATCCCAGCCTCAGGCAATTGCCTGTGTTTAAGTTTGTACATTTTTCCAGTGACTGCGTGGATTTCCTCCAGGTGCTCAGGTTTCCTCCTGCAGTCCAAAGATATGCAGGTCAGGGGAATTGGTCATACTGAATAGCCCATAGTGTTTAGGGATCACAGGCTCGGTAGATTCAAATTTCTCAATGAACCCAAGAGCTGTGTCACCATCGTAGTTTGACTCGATTTCTGTTCTCCAATG
>NC_057732.1:51736628-51755109 GCF_004010195.1 Chiloscyllium plagiosum
GAGCAAGCAGCAGGAGGGCTGATCTTATATTTGAATAAAATGTGACTGAAACGTTTTGCCTTATACGGTAGTTAGCCTGTTTGTTTACTTTCTTTTTGAAACTTTTAAAACTTTTTGCCTCAAGCACCAAAATCAAGGCTTTGCTGTTTATTCTCAATATCATCATTAATTCTTAAACTCTGTGCATCAAATAATCTCAAGGTCCCCAATTAGGAGTTGGGCTGGTGTGGCAGTAAAATCATATTGCACAGCTGGCTGCCATGTGTTCCCTTTGTACACTGTTTAGTTCTCCAGATATTTTGTGGATCAAAGGGTTCTTTTGCACTGGACGATTTTTTTATACCAGAGCTCCAAGAGTAAACAAAATGCCCACCCCAGTCAGAGGGAACAGGAAATTTGGTCTTACCTTCACCCTCAAGGGATCCATTATGTCAAAGTCTGATTTCCTCTTGGATTTTAGGAGGGATTTATTGGTTTAAGAATTCGACCTCCTGCGGTGAATCTTGGTGAAGTTGGAGGATTGGTGGGAGTTTCAGATGAGCTAAGATGAGACCAAGGGAGGTGGGCGATGCTGAACTGTTTGTGGTCATTTGGTTCCAGGAAATACCACCATGTACCCAAAAGATAATTGCAGGTTCTGATAGTGCTACAGATACATTCAGAGATTGTTTTCAACAACATTGGCCACAGTTGTGCTAAGGTGTTAGAAATCTGAAGTATGCCATTTCTTTGAAATTATTCCCAGGAAGGGCCACCGATAGTTTTGATTTTTTTAAGATTCCCTACAGCGTGGAAACAGGTCCTTTGGCCCAGCAAGTCCACACCAACCCTCTGAAGAGTAACCTACGCAGACCCATTCCCCTCCCCTATTATCCCAAATTTACCCCTCAGTAATGCACCTAACCAACACACCCCTGAACACTACAGGCAATTTGGCATGGCCAATTCACCTAACCTGCACATCTTTGCATTGTGGAAGGAAACCCGTGCAGACACGGGGAGAATGTGCAAACTCCACACAGACAGTCATCTGAGGCTGGAATCGAACCTGGGTCCGTGGCGCTGTAAGGCAGCAGTGCTAACCACTGAGCTACCATTCGGCTTTGCGTTTGCCCCCTATGATACTGCAGGGAAAGTAAATCTTTGTACACCATAACATTGTGGGCAGATGTTTATTTTGTCCCCTTCATGATTATAGCCACGATCTGTAAAGTAGAATTGGAACCTGAAGATGTTGGAATTGCAATAAAATGTAACAACGTCTCTAACCTGTTTTGGCTAGTTAATCAGTAGCTGATTAGCCAGTTAAGGACACCAGCCTCCCCTGCTGTGTGGGTGTGGCTTCCTTCAAACTCAAAGGGATGGAACTGAATTAAGATATCCACCTCTCAGATCTAACTGGAAGAGACGTGTTGAGTAAACAATATGAAAATCATTAAATTACTACAACGACTTACATGTTACATCAGTAGGATCTGCATTATCACAGCAACTGCTCAGAGAACTCCAGCCCCAGATCTCTCTCTGACAAGCCCTTTCCTTACTCTCGGGAGTGTGGCGCAGCCTGTCAGGCAGCGTCCGAGGAGCAGGAGAGTCAACATTGTGGGCGTAAGCCTGACCGGCTGTGCTTTTCCAGCACCACATGCTGGACTCTGATCTCCAGCATCTGCAGTCCCCACCTTCTCCTCCCTTACACTGACCAAGTTGACAGAAATCCGCCGACATTTCCGCAACCTCCAAACAGACCCCACCACCAGGGATATATTTCCCTCCCCACCCCTCTCCGCCTCCAAACAGACCCCACCACCAGGGATATATTTCCCTCCCCACCCCTCTCCGCCTCCAAACAGACCCCACCACCAGGGATATATTTCCCTCCCCACCCCTCTCCGCCTCCAAACAGACCCCACCACCAGGGATATATTTCCCTCCCCACCCCTCTCCGCCTCCAAACAGACCCCACCACCAGGGATATATTTCCCTCCCCACCCCTCTCCGCCTCCAAACAGACCCCACCACCAGGGATATATTTCCCTCCCCACCCCTCTCCGCCTCCAAACAGACCCCACCACCAGGGATATATTTCCCTCCCCACCCCTCTCCGCCTTCCGCAAAGACCGTTCCCCCCGTGACTACCTGGTCAGGTCCACGCCCCCCTACGACCCACCCCCCCATCCTGGCACTTTCCCCTGCCACCGCAGGAACTGTAAAACCAGCGCCCACACCTCCTCCCTCACCTCCATCCAAGGACCTAAAGGAGCCTCACCCTCCTCTAGCTTATCTCTCCACGCTTCAGGCTCACTGCCTTTATTCCTGATGAAGGGCTTTTGCCCGAAACGTCGATTTCGAAGCTCCTTGGATGCTGCCTGAACTGCTGTGCTCTTCCAGTACTACTAATCCAGAAATAGGAGTAGAAATTACGACATTGAGTCTGCCCCTCCATTCAATAATGGTTGATTTGTATCATCAAATCCCTCCACAGCTTTACCCTTCCATATCTCTGCAATTTATTCCAATTGATGACCCTCTGAGTCACCTATGATCCAAGAATTCTGGACTTTTGAATATCCCCAAATGTAATTGTTTCACCATTGGTAACCATCACATGAGGAAGCTCAGACTTCTGAATTCCCCCCATGACCTTCTGCACCTCTCTCTATTTTGCCCTTTCGGACACTCCTTAAAACCTAAACCTGTGACCAAGATTTTGGTTATCTGACATCTTCTCCTTTTATGACTTTGTGTCATATTCTGTTTTATAATACTCCTGTGAAGCAGCTGGAGATATTTCGAATACGTGGAACGTGCAATGCAAATACATATTTTCAATGTTGTTGTTCTATAATACAGCAGTGGGCAAGTATGAGTAAGAATTCTTCTTGCACTTAACATTTTGTTATTCACTACAGTACATCTCATAATAAGACAATAAGGCCCCTTGAGCTTGCTCCGTTATTCAATAGGATCCTGGCTGATCCGACATTCCTCATGTCCAATTTCCTGCATTTTCACCATAATCCTTGAATCCCCGACTGATCAAGGATCTAACTATCTCAGTCTTAGATATACACAAGCTCCCACAGCTCTCTGGGGCAAGGAGTTCCAAAGACTCTCAACCCTGACAAGAAATTCCTCCTTATCTCAGTCTTAAACTGACACCCCTTTACCCTGAGGCTATGCTCTTTGGTTCTAGACTCAAACTCACTTCAATTTGGACAAACAGAACTGTCATTTATGAAAGTTGTACCTGGTTAAATCTACAATACATTTGTAGTTAGAATTCCCTTACAGTGGTGTTTGTTCCTCATAACTAGCTCTCGGCAGTTGGAAAACAAATGTGAAACATGATCTTCTTGCCCTTTCGCAAACTGTTCAAATGTCACCCAACCAAGAACTAAACCAGAGATTGCTGGAAAAGCTCAGCAAGTCTGGCAGCATGTGTGGAGAGAAAGCAGAGTTAATGTTTTGGGTTAAGTGACCCTTCCTCAGAACTGATGGTATCTAGGAAAATGTTGGCCTATATGCAGACGAAAGGGTGGGAGTAGGGGGTAAGGAGAAATCTCTAGTGGGGATAGAGTCCAAAGAGCATTTGGACAGACAAAGGAGTGGATAACCATCTGGCTGGGAGGGTGAATGGCTACTAATGTGGGCTGTTAGTGGCTAAGAATGGGTGGTGAGTAATGGCAGACAATGTGATAACAAGGCCTGATGTGTGAGGGTTAGGACAAGGACATGGGAGAGCACAAGCCCTAAGGTTACTGAACTAGGATGTTGAGTCCAGAAGCTCGTAGGGTCCCTCAGTGGAAAACAACCAAATCTAGACTGATTCACGGGTAGGCCGAGATCATCTTGCACCAGAACTGAAGCTGGATACTTTGGACCATAGGAAATGCACTTGCTGTGAAGGTGAGTGCTTGTCTGTGAATTATAACTAAAATACAGCAGCTAATATTTATGCAGCAGGTTCACCCTTGTAAAATGCCACCAAAACACTTCACAGGAGCAGCATCAAACTGAATACTGAACCTCTCTACTCTGGGGAGACCAAACGTAATCTTAGGGAATGGTTTACTGAGCATCTCAGCCGGGTCTACAGGGGGCAACCGGACCTCCCAGTCACCACCCATTTTAATTCCCCTTCCCATTCCCTCTCTGACATAACCTTCCTTTGCCTCCACCATTGCTACAACAAACCAAACCACAAATTGGCGGAACACCACCTCATCTTTTGCCCGGGCAGCCTACAGCCCAGAGGACTTAACATTGAGTTCTCCAATTTCAAATAACCTCCCTCCCCATCCCCCGACTCCCTTCCCAGCCCCTCCCCCTCCCTTCCACTGCTCCCTGCTACCAACCAGATCCATTCCTCCCATTCACCAACCAGGTCTTACCCTCTACTTGTCTTAACCTATCTCCATTTTACCATCCTGGCCCCACCATTCCCTTTATCTGCAGCTCTCCCACACTCACACCCAGTCCTGAAGAAGGGTTACACCCGAAACATTGACTTCTCCACCTCCTGATGTTGCCTGGCTTGCTGTGTTTTTCCAGCCTCCTGCCTGTCTACCTTGAACTGAATACTGAGCTAGAGGAAATGGAGAGTGGGTTCCCAATTTACAAACATCTGATTTACAAACACATACTTACGAATGCAATCTCATACAGGGGTGCAGTTTTAAAGATCTGACATACAAACATTTCCTGTACTGACAAACAGCTCTCCTTTATTATCCTGCATTGTTACAACTGTTAAACAGATTGACTTGCAAATGGATTCCAGAACAGAACCCAATCGCAGCCCAGGAACTGCTTGGATAATAAAACATAGAACTGTAAGGCGTGCAGGATCTGAAACAAAAAAAGACATTACCGGAGAAACTCAGCAAGTCCTACAGCTTCCGTGGAGAGAGAAACAGAGGTAATGTTTCAAAATGGGTCACTAAATTCAAAAATGTTGAAGGTGTTTCTCCCTACACAGATGCTGTCAGAGTTTCTCCAGCAATGTTGGTTTTTGAAATCGAGGTGGTCAAAGGTTTGACAAAGTGGATAGTTTGAAGGTGGAGAGTGAGGTAGGAAGACAGGTTTGGAGAGATTCCACACCTTCACAATGTCATGGAGGGATTCAAAAATGAGGAAATTAATGTTAAAGTTAAGGCATTGCCATAGAGGAACCAGTGCAGGTTAGTGACTGAAATTTGGTGTGAGTTAGTAAAGTTTAAGGTGAGCTGACGATGTTCTCTGTTAAAGGAAATTGTCGGTGTAGATAATGTCAACAAATGGAATTTTAACTACTATTCCATTAGAGTAGAATGGCCCTCAGTTCTCTGAAGTTCAGCAGAAAGGTGCTCTTATTGAAATCTATAACATTCTAAGAGTGTTTGACAATGGGAGCAGAGAGGAGAAAGTGAGGACTGCAGATGCTGGAGACCAGAATTGAAAAGTGTGATGCTGGAAAAGCGCAGCAGGCCATTGGGAGCAGAGAGACAGGTTGCACTGGTCAGGGAGTCTAGACTGATGCTGACTCTAAGTTGCAAGATATGGGTTAAGCCACTTAGAACTGAGAGGAAGAAAATTTACTCTATTAAGACTAGAAGACATAGGAGTAGAAGTTAGACCATTCCGCCCATTGAGCCTGCTCTGCCATTCAATCATGGGTGATAAGTTTCTCAATCCCATTCTCCCACCTTCCCCCCGTAACCCTTGATCCCCTTGACAATCAAGAACCTATCTATTGTGAATGTTTAGAATTCATCCCCTCTCCCCCAGAGAACAAAGGGATGATCAGTTGTGGAACATATTCAAGATGGAAATCAATAGATCTTTGGACACAAGTGGAAGATCAGAAGTGATAGGAGCAGAAGTTAGGCCCATGGAGTCTGCTCCACCATTTGAACGTGGCTGATTGAATTAAGTGGTATGGGGAAAATGGAGGGAATGTGGATTGAACTTAGGCATGATCTGGTTAACTGGTGGAGCAGGTCCAAGGGACCCAATGGGCTGCTCCAATTCTTCTGTTCTAAAATCATGTGGAATGATTCAGAAGCACAATAAATATTAATAAAGTTTCAACATACACTACAACGTTCTCTCATGGGAGGTGTAGACAGCACTGGTCCTAGTGGTCATCTGATCACAGCAAGGCACATAAAGTAATCGAATCATATTGGATGGATCAGACTGACCATAGATTCAGTTCAAAGACCAAACCTTGACAACAACAGAAAGGTGGAGGTGTACATTTCTTTTAAAATCAAATGATCACCCAATCAGTTGATGGTATTTTCTGGGACTTTTTCTGGGCAAGGGGCTGTGGGCATATGTTATATTTATTGTCCATTCATAACTGTCCCCAGGCTGATAGACAACTTTCTCATTATGTGGCATGTTTCTATCTCATGGATATGTTAGAACTTAGAGCAGTCAATAACTCTAAATGGAGGAAACTATTTTGTATTCAAGAAAAATTGTGCTTTGTATTACATTAGGTGAAAATCCATAAAAGATGATGTCTCATTGATTAAAGTAAATTCAAAGTCACCACTTTATTGAACTTTGCCATATGGAAAATTGGAAATGAGATGGTGGGGGGGAAATCAAATATTACATTGACAGATCTTTCAATCTCAATTTGGCCTCCACTTTTAGTGAACCATTATTAGGAAGTTATCGCATCAGGACCCCTTTGAAACTTGCTAAGGAATTTTGTGCATGGGTTGTAGAACACCAGGCAAGCAATTAGACCACACAACCAAACATCAAAGTTGAGCAGCTGTCAAAGCAAATAGTTTCGACATTTTAATCATTTTTGTTCTCCAACAACATGTAGAAGCCATTGTACTTTCAATACTTTTGTTCCAGCCAATAAAAATGGCAAGCTGTTATACTGCAACCCTTTCACTGTTAAAGGAGAGTTGAAATAATCTGCAATCTTTGAAAGATGTTGTCATTAATCAAGGAGATTGATGTGCATGATTACAAATCGAATAACAATATCTCATGGATATGTTAGAACTTAGAGCAGTCAATAATTCTAAATGGAGGAAACTATTTTGTATTCAAGAAAAATTGTGCTTTGTATTACATTAGGTCTTATCTGTAAACTGAGAGATTTTCTGTGTTTGCTCTTTAGAGAATTTCCAAACCTGGTATTGTTGGCTCAGAATAAGAAATCAAAGTTATTATCCACCAGCAGAAGGAAAATAATTAGCAAAGTATATAGTTTTATTGAAATATGTCGAAAACATCCCACAAATAGATTAGAAAACAGATACAGGCCATAGTTGTGAAACTGTCTAGGCTTGGTAACACTTGTTAATGTACAAGATAATTTTACAATTGTAGGTTTGTTTTCAAAATTCATATTAGGTGTAAATGTGTCAAGAGGTTTACAGAGGACTAAAGAATTGCCATGCATTCTGCAGCATCTCCATCACACTTGTGT
Source organism: Chiloscyllium plagiosum (assembly GCF_004010195.1). Taxonomy (NCBI): domain Eukaryota; kingdom Metazoa; phylum Chordata; class Chondrichthyes; order Orectolobiformes; family Hemiscylliidae; genus Chiloscyllium; species Chiloscyllium plagiosum. The sequence continues at coordinate 51,744,070 of NC_057732.1, forward strand.
CCACACAAAAGAATCTTGTGTTTCTATTTCAAAAAAGCATTAAACAAATGGATACTGTCTGCACTGTACATACCAACAATTGTGCTGCTAAGTATGGGGTCACTTATTTCTCAATTACAAGAATAAACTCAAATAATTCTCAAAAGGCATCAGTGCAGCTAAAGCAGGAAATACTCAGCACATATTGACCTAAGTAAAATAGTGATTAATACTGTGCACAATAACATGTCTCGGTTTTCCACAGTTCTCCTTAAAGAGTGTGATGAGGATATAAGCTATTCCTAACTGGCTGAGGGGCTCTGCTAGCAGCCTTTGGTGACCGTCACTGACATGTTTACAGTGATTGAGCTGTCTGAGGTGCCCGGCACCTCCTGTGTTAGCTCGCTGAGTAATTGACAAGGCAAGCAAAAGTAAGTGTAACAAATTCAATACCCTGTGCTCTGTCTGAAGGTAATACTTTCGGAATTAGAGTCGGGTTTGACATAATGCGGGGCTGCCGTTTTCTCCAGGAGTTTTTTGTTCAGTTGCTCCATGCGACGGCTGTTCTTCTTCACCTGCCGCAGGGTCCGTTTCACTCGCTTCACTTTGTCCTTCAGTTGCCTGTTGCGGCTCTCCAGCATAGCAACCCGGCTGATCAATTTCTTCACTCGGTCTTCCTCTTCGAAAAGTGCCTTCTGCACTGTGGAACACATGAGCTGCAAAAGGAGCACATGTTTAATGTTTTGTTTTTCTTTTCTGCAATGTCTTTCTTGGCGCTTAGAAAACCAAATAACCTTGGTGGAACCCAGCCTCAACAAACAATCAGAGCACTGGGGTTTACAAGAATGAGAGATCTCCTTATTGAAACATATACAATTCTTAGGCATGATGTGGAGGTGCCGGGGGTGGACAAAGTTGAAAATCACACATCAGTCCAACAGGTTTAATTGGAAGCACTCTAGCTTTCGGAGTTGTCAACTACCTGAAGAAGGAGCGATGCTCCAAAAGCTAGTGCTTCCAAATAAACCTATTGGACTATAACCTGGTGCTGTGTGATTTTTAACTATGTTTCTTAGCGGGCTTGGCAGGGTGGATGTAGGGGCCTCGATTCTCCTGTGGGAGAGAATTGGATGAGACAGCTTAACTTCAGACAAGGGGTCGCATATTTAAGACAGAAATGAGGAGGAATTTCTCCTCTCAGGAAATAGCAAATCTGTGGAATTCCTTACCATAGAAGCTGTTGAGGCGGGGGGGGGGGGGCAAGCGGGGGCAGTTTCAGAGTATGCAAGGTACATTTAAGGGAATCAAGGGTCATGAAGAAAATGAAAGAAAGTGGAGTTGAGCACTGTCAAATCAGACATAATCTCATTGAAGGGCAGAGCAGATTCACTCGGCTGAATGGCCAATGTCATGAATGAGGACTGGAGGAGGCCATTTGGCCCATCGAGCTTGTACCTGCCATTCAGTAAGTTCATGGCTTATCTGATTTTAAGGAGGAGAAAGTAAGGACTGCAAACGCTGGAGATCAGAGTCGAGAGTGTGGTGCTGGAAAAATACAGCAGGTCAGGCAGCATCCGAGGAGCAGGAGAGTCGACAATTCGAGCATGAGCCCTTCGTCAAGAATGAGGGGGCAGCCCAAGGGGCCTGACATATAAATGGGAGGGGGGTGGGAAACTGGTGAAATCCACATTGATGCTGTGGGGTTGGAGGGTCCCGAGGCAGAAGATGAGGCGTTCATCCTCCAGGAGTCGGGTGGCTAGAGTATGGCCATGATGGAGGCCCAGGATCTTCAAGTCCTTGGCAATGTGGGAGAGGGAGTTGAAGTGGTTGGCCATAGGGCGGTGGGGTTGGTTGATGTGTGTGTCCCAGAGATGTTCCCTGAAACGTTTCTTAAGTTGGCGCCCTGTCTCCCCAAGGTAGAGGAGACCACATTGGGTGCAATGGACACAGTAGATGACGTGTGTGGAAGTACAGATAAATCCCTGTCAGATGTGAAAGGATCCTTTGGGGCCTTTGATGAAGAAGGTGAGGGGGGAGGTTTTGTACTTTGTGTGGTGGCAGGGGAAGGTGCTGAGATTGGATGGTGGATTATGGGGGGGCCATTCCCTCTGCGACTCCCTGTTAGGTTCATGCACCCCCCCCCCCCACCCACCAACCCACCCTGTCCATCTTCCTTCCCAGCTAACTGCTCCATCCTCCTCTCTGACCTAACACCATCAACCCCCACCTTCATCCATCTATTGCATTCCCAGCTACCTTCCCCACAGCCCCACCCCCCTCCCATGTATATCCCAGCCCACTTGGCCCACAAGCCTCATTCCTGATAAAGAGCTTATGCTCGAAACATCGCCTCTCCTGATCTGATTTCAGCCTTAACTCTACATTCCTTCATATCCCCAATAATCTCCCATCTCCTTGGAAATCAAGAATCTCTCTCCCTCTGTCTTCAAACTATTTAAAGATTCTACGTCCATTGCCTCTTGAGGAAGGAAATGCTTCCTCCACTGTTTTAAGTGGAAATCCTCCTGTTTTTAAACAGTGACCCCAATTCTAGCTTCTCCCACAAAGAGGAAACATCCTGCCCACATCCACCTGGTCAAATCTCCTCAGGGCCATTCTAAACTGCAGAGGATACAGGCCCAGCCTGTCTAGCCTTTTGTCGTAAAGCAATCTGCTCATTCCAGATATTAGTCCAGTAAACCTTCTCTGAACTGCTTCCAATTCTATGAGCTTTCCTGACTACTTGCTGTACCTGCAGATTAACCTCCAGTGAGTCATGCACAAGGGCACCCAGATCTCTCTGCATCCCAGAGCTCTGCAACCTCTACAATAGAATGATGTGATTGTTAAAATGATTATTATTTGCTTTTGGTCTAAAGTATCATTCTCTCTCTCTCTCTCTCTCACACACACACACACAGTTTCATTTCATTTTGACACAAATGCCTAATATCTCTGAGCATTCTGGGTAATTGAAAGCGAAATAACCAAACATTGGATCAGGGTGAATGGCAATTGTAGTAGAGGCTAAACTAGGGAATAGAGTGCCCCAGTCAATCCCAGAGTGTGAAATGGTGCCATGCCAACCAGCTGGGAAAACAAAACACATGCAGCAGATGTGGACAAACATTCACAAAGAGAGCGAAGCCAAGTGTGAGCCAGGATCATGTGGAGGAGTTGAAAAGAGATCTTGCATAAGAAGTTTAAACAGAACAATCAAAAGTAGTGGTCTCTGATACACTTTACATAGTTTGCAGGCTTAATAAGTGACCAGGAAACAATTCCAGTTTGATTTTAAGTTAATTTATTAATCTTTATACTAAATATTGTACTGTTCAACTTTCAATTCAAGCATTAAAGTATAGACTAATTTATGTTATAATTAGTCTATACTTTACCATTTGAATTGAAAGTGTAAATCATTTGGAATACTGTAGCTCAGTATTTTGTCATGTAATTTTTAACAGCTTAGTCATAAATATTCATTGGTTTAGAAGAAAACATGGAACAGAGAAGGACTTTGACTTCTTAAACTCAGCATTTCCACACACAAGGATCATTACCTCAACCTTTATTCTTTAAGCTCTCCAAGACAAAGGTCAGCAATGGAATTGATCAGTAAAGGTTGGAGTAAAAAAAAACTGAATGTCAAATCATGTGTCCACTCTGTACTGCCTTTATCATCTGACTAACATTCCTGCCTGCACTCTTCCATCCCATTAAGAATTTACTATTTTCTGTTTGCACCCTCATAGCTCCCAACTAACTCTTCATTGGAGAGGTCTTTGAAGAAATTAATTGAGACAGTGCCAACTGTGCTCAGACACTGTTCCACCTCTTCTTGTAAACTTTAGTTTCATTTGATTCTTATAGATCTACAGAATGTATTTCTCAGCATTTTAAAGCCTTGAATTATGTTCTTTTCTAATTGCCTTTTCTGTAATAGATTTGAGCATAAGATCAAGGCTAATTCTTCAGTGCAGTACTGAGGGAGTGCTACATTGTCAGAGGTAATGTCTTCTGCAACAGAGACACGATCCACCTGGTGGATGTAGGAGATCTCTTGGCACTAGTTAAAGAAGGTCAGAGTTGTTTTCCGTGGTGTCCTAGCTAACAATTAACCCTTAATGAACATCACAAAAAACGTTATCTGGTCAGGATCATGTTGCAGGTTTGAGGAACCTTGCTGTATGCAAATTGCATTTCTTACACTAGAACAGGCAAAAGTAGTTCATTAGCCGTAGGCACTTTAAATTCCAATGGTTGCAACAAGTTCTATATAAATGCAATTCTTTCTTTCATTTATTTCACTAAAATAATTTATTATTTATCCTCACAAGTTAGCGCCTAGACTCCTGGCAGTATTAGCTTCTGGAACTAGGGACAACTTAAAATAAATTGGCAGAGCCCCAGAAAATTAGCAAATCAGAAATAACTCTGAACAAATACCTATAACATATGAAGATTAATGTCACTGAAAGTGGAGTGAGACACCAGTGTGTAAACCAAGTTGCAACCGCACATTCTTTCAGCTTTAAATGTTTGAAATCCAAAACAGAATATGAATACTGAAAGCTTTACTTTAATCTGTGTTGCAAAAGATATTACCTCTGAGAGTGTAGCACTCCCTTGGTACTACACTGAAGAATTAGCCTTGATCTTGTGCTCAAAGCTATTGGAGAAAAAGGCGACTGAGAAAGAACACAGTTCATATTTTTAAAATGCCGATAAATACATACTGTAGATAAAAGACTTATGTTCTATGCAATCAGTGGCCAGCATCTCCTGTACAATAATGCCCACCCTGCCATTTCATACATCAGGAGTTAACAGTTGAGAGATTTGGTCTAAAATTCAATCAGTTGTGAATGCTCCATTGTTGAACAGATTTGAATAGACAGCTTTTGCTCTCACAGGGAATTCGAGGGAGATGGGTAATGGACTGGGAGGTGTTGTTGAAGCAGCAGGTCAGCCAAAGGTGACCATACTCTCTCCCATCCTCTTCCATTGGGCTGAAGATACAAAAGTTTGAATACAAGTACTAACGGATTTGAGAACAGCTTCTTCCCCGCTGTTATCAGACGTTTGAATGGACCTCTCAAATGCTAATCCTGATCTCCCTCTCTTTGCACCTTCTCTGTAGCTGTAACACTGTATTGTTCACTCTGTTCTGTTACCCTGCTGCACTCTGTATGGCCCAGTCTGTTTGTATAGCACACAAAACAACACTTTTCACTGTATCTCGGTGACAACAATAAATCCAATACTTGTCTTCTCATGTTCTGGATTAATTCTGTTGTAATAGCTTGAAATAAAATAAGTGGGCATGTTGAATAATAGACACCTCAATTAGCTGTACAATTACACCATCCTTCATATGCTGTAGGTTGAGGGATACTGCATTTTACAGTGATTCTTATGTAAAGACACACCTCAAAGTGCTTCACATTGATGGGTTGGATTTTACCCCCAACCCCGCCTCCCTTACAGAGGGATTGTTAAATTCAATGTGAGAGCTGTGCCCCTCACCTTGCCCTCCCGCTGTTCTCTCCCCAATACAATGGTACCAGCAGCAGGAGTAGTATCAGACAGCTTGCCCATCAGAGAGATAACAGCCCCTGAAGTGGGCAGTTAACTGGTAGCAGGAGGACCCCATACCAAGTACTTGCTCAACAGGATTCCCAGCACAGTAGGGACATGGGTGTGGCCCTCCATAACTGCCCCTCCAATCACATCAGAGTATCCCTTCTCAAGCTGTTCACTCCCCACACCCCCATGGCCCCCCAAATCCAAAATCTTCACTTTATTCTGGCTATTGAGGGAGTGCAGCGTAGGTTCACGAGGTCAATTCCTGGAATGGCGGGATTACCTTACGCTGAAAGACTGGAGCGAATGGGCTTGTATACCCTTGAGTTTAAAAGACTGAGAGGGGATCTGATTGAGACATATAAGATTATTCTTGTTCACCCAGAGAGTGGTGGCTGTGTGGAATGCTCTGCCCCAGAGGGCAGTGGAGGCCCAGTCTCTGGATTCATTTAAGAAAGAGTTAGATAGAGCTCTCAAGGATTGTGGAATCAAGGGTTATGGAGATAAGGCAGGAACAGGATATTTATTAAGGATGATCAGCCATGATCATATTGAATGGTGGTGCAGGCTCGAAGGGCAGAATGGCCTACTCCTGCACCTATTGTCTATTGTCTATTGCCTACCAGCTTTGAGTCTATTAACAGATGATTGAGCAGGAAGTGGCTTTGGGATAGCCAGTGCTACACATTGTAAGCGTTTCCTTGATGTTTAGCAAGGGGAAGGACTAGAATCTAGCAACTCATCATTCCAACCCCTCCACTCCTCCAAGAGCAAAACAACAGACACAAAGCAGGAGATGAAGGTTGAAGCCGAAAAAGAGATCACAAAATGAAAGGTTCAATGAAATCACTTGAAGAGAGGCATGGCTTAGTGGTTTTTCAATAGATTATTAATCCAGAGACGTTCTAGGGACCTAGGTTCAAATCCCACCTTGGACAGATGGTGGAACTTGAATTCATTGTCAATTGTCAGGAAAAATCCATCTGGGTCACTAACGTACCTTAATGGAAGGAAATCTGCCATCCTCACCTGGTCCAGCCTACATGTGACTCCAGACCCACAGCAATGTGGTTGATTCCTACCTGCCCTCTGGGCAATAAATACTGGCTGAGCTAGAGCTACCCACATCCCATGAATGAATTTTTAAAAATTCACACACTCACACATATACTCTCCGACACACAGACACACACTCACACACATATACTCTCCGACACACACACACACACACAAACACATAAATCTATGGGGTGAATCATTTCATCCAAGACTTTGTTTATTTGCAGATACATTCAATTTTGTTCAAAAAATACAGAAATTGTAGTCACAGCCAATCAATGTGGCATTTCATAAATTCCTGCCTTCAGAACAAGACCAGTCTGATCTAAATCTTGGAGACAGATTCTGAACCAGGCTTCACATCTACTATTCAGCATCTGGCCTGAGATGTCACCTTTTGTATCTCTGCCTGACTGAAGTTTGGAAAGTTAGGCAGACACTAATAAAACCTTTAATTATCTTGGGACAGTGACTTCAAACAGATTCTGAATTTGCATCTTAATCAATTGAAGCAGCATCTCCTTTTTAAGAGTCCTCCAAGAGCTATTTTAGGTTTGATCATTCTGCTCCCACCAAGTGTATGATGCTTTGATCTCTCTGCCCATAAACTTGGAGTGTGTGCTCTCTCACTGCACCTGACAAAGTAACATTGCTCCAAAAGCTAGTGATTTCAAATAAACTTACTGGACTATAACCTGGCGTCGTGTGATTTAAAAAAATTAAAGCAGACAAGAAGGACAATTGAACAGAGAGCACTGCAGTTTGTTCAGTGGTTATGAAAGGTGCTACATAAATGCAAGTCTTTTCTCTCACTTCTCTCTTTACAAAGAAAAGCCAGTGCAAAGGCAGGTACTTGCAGAGCAGCTCTCTGTATTCAAGCTGTGGATCAGAAATCACCGACTGGATCCCAAAAGCAGCAGGAAAAGTGGCGAGATTTCATAGCTGTCTTACAGAGTCACCAGGGAAGCTAAATTTGATCAAGAATCTGGGGTGTTTATAACCAAGGTGTAATCCAACAAACAATTCAGGAAGGAAGTGAGGCAACATTTTGAGAGACAAAAAGTGATGAAAGTTGAGAATTCTCCTCAAATGACAGTGCATAATTGTTGGTTTGAAATCTAAATTTTGGGGATTTTGGTAAGAAAATTATTAAAGGATAATTTTAATAGTTCGGTGCTGCTCCGAAAGCTTGTGATTTCAAATAACGTTGGGATAGAAGGAAATTTGGCCAGTTGGATAGAAAACTGGCTAACCGGTCGAAGTCAGAGAGTGGTGGTAGATGGTAAATATTCAGCCTGGAGCCCAGTTACAAGTGGAGTTCCGCAGGGATCAGTTCTGGGTCCTCTGCTGTTTGTAATTTTTATTAATGACTTGGAAGAGGGAGTCGAAGGGTGGGTCAGTAAATTTGCAGATGATACGAAGATAGGTGGAGTTGTGGACAGTGAGGAGGGCTGTTGTCGGCTGCAGAGGGACTTAGATATGATGCAGAGCTGGGCTGAGGAGTGGCAGATGGAGTTCAACCCTGCCAAGTGTGAGGTTGTCCATTTTGGAAGAACAAATAAGAATGCGGAATACAGGGTTAATGGTAGGGTTCTTAGTCAGGTGGAGGAACAGAGGGATCTTGGGGTCTATGTACATAGATCTTTGAAGGTTGCCACTCAGGTGGATAGAGTTTGTAAGAAGGCCTATGAAGTATTATCGTTCATTAGCAGAGGGATTGAATCCAAGAGTCGTGAAGTGATGTGGCAGCTGTACAGGACTTTGGTTAGGCCACAGTTGGAGTACTATGTGCAGTTCTGGTCGCCTCACTTTAGGAAAGATGTGGAAGCTTTAGAGAGGGTGCAGAGAAGATTTACCAGGATGTTGCCTGGAATGGAGAATAGGTCATACGAGGATAGGTTGAGAGTGCTAGGCCTTTTCACGTTGGAACGGCGAAGGATGAGGGGTGACTTGATAGAGGCTTATAAGATGATCAGAGGAATAGATAGAGTAGACAGTCAGAAACTTTTCCCCCGGGTACAACAGAGTGTTACAAGGGGACATAAATTTAAGGTGAAGGGTGGAAGGTATAGAGGAGATGTCAGGGGTGGGTTCTTTACCAAGAGAGTGGTGGGGGCATGGAATGCACTGCCCGTGGGAGTGGTAGAGTCGGAATCATTGGCGACCTTTAAGCGGCATTTGGACAGGTACATGGATGGGTACTTAATCTAGGTTACAAGTTCGGCACAACATCGTGGGCCGAAAGGCCTGTTCTGTGCTGTATTGTTCTATGACTCATTTCCCTGGCTGGTTAATACTGTATACTATCCCTCACCCATTTGCTCAAACTAAATCCTCCTGAATTGGACCTGGTGCTATCCTTAGCTGTATGTGCGGATACTGTAGGCAATCATCACGATGGCTCAGTAGTTAGCACTGCTGCCTCACAGCACCAGGGTCCCAGTTTCAATCCCAGGCTTGGGTGACTGTCTGCGCGGGTTTGCTCTGGTTTCCTCCCACAGCCCAAAGATGTGCCGGTCAGGTGAATTGGCTATGCCAAAATTGCCCATAGTGTTAGGTGCATTAGTCAGAGGGAAATGGGTCTGGGTGGGTTACTCTTCAGAGAGTCGGCATGGACTTGTTGGGCCAAAGGGCCTGTTTCCACACTGTAGGGAATCTAAGTTAATCAACCTAGAATTGTCGTCTGGTGACACCATGAAATATGCAGAGCCAAAACCCAACTGATACTCACTAAATGATAAAGGATTACTGAACACAAACTAATTTTAGCTCAAAAAGAAAAGCCTTTTCAATGGTATTGGAATAAAATGTTATTGCCAAAATGTTTCTTTTCCTTTAATGAATAAGGTATGCATTTGCACAGGATTGTTTAGCATACAGTATTTCAAGTCATATAGCAATTTTCTGGCTAACTTGTATTGCTTTGTAATTTAAAGCTAAAAATAAAGTCTAAATACTGCCATCTGCTGTGCTGAAAGGTATTACCAAGTACAAAAGGATTGGAAACCTAACAACTAGGTGGTTTTATGCTGAATATTTAATTGCCTTTTCCTTGTAGATTGCATTGATTAGACAACTCTCTTACTATTGCAAGGCTTGCCAGAAATGAAAAGCTCTCCAAAAATGTAAATGAACATCCAAATTATCAAAGAGCTATGCAACACTAATTAGATTAGATTAGATTCCCTTCAGTGTGGAAACAGGCCCTTTGGCTCAACCAGTCCACACCGACCTTCCGAAGAGTAACTCACCTCGACCCATTTTCCCTCTGACTAATTGACCTAACACTATGGGGCAATTTAGCATGGTCAATTCACCTGATCTGCACATTTTTGGACTGTGGAGGGAAACTGGAGCACCCGGAGGAATCCCACGCAGACACGGGGAGAATGTGCAAACTCCACACAGACAGGCACCCGAGGCTGGAATTGAACCTGGTACTCTGGCGCTGTGAGGCAGCAGTGCTAACCACTGAGCCACTGTGCGGTACATTGTGAGGAATTCTCCTATACTATAGACTATTCTTCGAATAATCAAGTACAGGGAGACAATCCTTTATCTGAAATCCCAAAATCCGAAAAGCTCCAAAGTCTGAAGGTTTTTTTGTGAATTTTTTTTCTCATTAATAAGGTTATTTGGTGTATAAAACAGTTAACCCAAGTCGACATCCACTCGATGCATGTCACTCAGATCCGACGTTGAGGGAGTGGCCCAGCACCGACAGGCCTTGATTCTGTTTCAAGGCATGTTTTACTCAGCGAGTATGCTCCTCCGGTAAGATTTTTAAAAATTTCACCAAACTGTCACTTATTCTGAAATTCGAAAAATTCTGAATTCCGAAAACCAGCTGGTCCCGAGCATTTCGGATAAAGGATTGTGCACCTGTATTTTAATTTGATAGAAAGAAATTGTATTTATTTAGGACTTTGCATGTTCTTGAGGTTTACCAAAATGCTTCATAGCTATGGCAGTGCTTTTGAAGCTTAATATCTTTGTACGGAGAAATGACAGTTTTATTCTGCTCAATGCAAGGTCTCACAAATGCCATTCTGACTAATGACTATATAATTTATTTTAATGCTGCTAGTTGATAGAAACACAGCATTTACAGAATGCTTTTTGTACCTACTCCCAGATATTTCAAAGTACAATAAATAATTTGAGCGCGATCACTATTGTAATGCAAGAAACACAGCAGCCAATTTGCAGACAGCAAGCTCCAACAAAAAAAAGTGATAACTAGACAAATTTGTTTTGCTGAAGTTGACTGAGGGAAATATCTTGACCAAGCCCTAGTGGATAACTCTTATATTTTTCTATGACAGAATGTCAAAAAGGATCTTTTTACATTCTGCCTCAGTTTAACATCTCCCAAAAAACCCAAACTTTGAACAATGTAACTCTTCCTCATTCCTC
>NC_057732.1:51755254-51771617 GCF_004010195.1 Chiloscyllium plagiosum
CACCCCAACCCAACACCGGCTCCTCCACCCCAACCCAACACCGGCTCCTCCACATCAACCCAACACCGGCTTCTCCACATCAACCCAACACCGGCTCCTCTACATCAACCCAACACCGGCTCCTCCACCCCAACCCAACACCGGCTCCTCCACCCCAACCCAACACCGGCTCCTCCACCCCAACCCAACACCGGCTCCTCCACCCAACTCAACACTGCTTCCGCCACATCATGATCTCACTGAATAGTGAAACAGTCCTGAATGAACTGAGTCTGGGGTGATAAATCAGACCTGTTCGCTCAGACTCTGCAAGTTGGCGTGTCTGTTTCTCTCACCCTAACAAGGAGCAGACTCCACACTTCACTCTCTACTCCACTCCCACACAGCTCCCTCTGCCTTCTGAACTCTTCCACCCTGCCATCTCAGCCAGTGCTCACTTCCCCTTCTCTCGCTGCCTCACTCCCTCCCCAAATACGACAGCTGCTGACACCTCACTCTTTGACCTACAACTGCAGATATTCATCAAACTGTCACTTTAATCCTTCTCCCTCCGCTCTCCAGGGAATTCTGCAAACTCCTGTCTCTCATGCGTGATTGACGACATTTCTCACCGAACAGGATTCTCATAAAACCCCTGTCCAGCAATGGTTTATGCCATCACGGTGTTTATGTAGCACTGATCAACACGGAATTTAATCTCTGGATCCTGATGCACAGAAAAGACTCCTACAACATTCAGTGGTTCCATAGTATGTGTGAATCATCACTTGCTACTTTGATCAGACTGTTAACAAAGAACAAAGAAAGTTTACAGCCCAGGAACAGGCCCTTCAGCCCTCCAGGCCTGAACCAATCCAAATCTACTGTCTAAATCTGTCTCCCAATTCCTAAGCAGCTGTATCCCTCTGCTCCCCACCTACTCATGCATCTGTCCAGATGCATCTTAAATGAATCTACCGTGCCTGCGTCTACCACCTCTGTTGGCAACGCATTCCAGATGCCCACCACACTCTGTGTGAAGTACTTGCTGCCTGTATCCCCCTTAAACTTTTCACCTCTCACCTTGAAAGTGTGACCTCTCGTTACTGAATCCTTCACCCTGGGAAAAAGCTTATCTCTATCTACCCTGTCGATACCCTTCATGATTTTGTAAACTTCAATCAGGTCCCCCCTCAATCTCCTTTTTCTAATGAAAACAATCCTAACCTACACAACCTCTCTTCATAGCTAGCACCTTCCATACCAGGCAACATCCTCGTAAACCTTCTCTACACCCTCCCCAAAGCGCCCAGATCCTTTTAGTAATGTGGTGACCACAACTGTACACAGTATTCTAAATGTGGCCGAACCAATGTCTGGTACAATTTTAACATGACCTGCCAGCTCTTATACTCAATACCCCGTCCAATGAAGGCAAGCATACCATATGCCTTCTTGACCACTCTATCCACCTGTGCAGCAACCTTCAGGGTACAATGCTCCCTGACGAGGGAGTCACGCCCACACCTCCCCCCTCACCTCCCTCCAAGGCAACTCCCTCCGTGACTCCCTCGTCAGGTCCACACCCCCCACCAACCCAACCTCCACTCCCGGCACCTTCCCCTGCAACCGCAGGAGGTGCAAGACTTGCGCCCACACCTCCCCCCTCACCTCCCTCCAAGGCCCCAAAGGAAACTTCCATACCCGCCACAGATTCACCTGCACCTCCACACACATCATCTACTGCATCCTCCCAAGGCTCTTCCGTTCATTGTATAATTCGCTCTAGAATTAGACTTACCTAAATGCATCATCTCACATTTGTCTGGATTGAAAGCCATCTGCCACTTTTCCGCCCAACTCTCCAGTCTATCTGTATCCTCCTGTATTCTCTGACAGTCCCTTATGCTTTCTGCTACTCCACCAATCTTTGTGTCATCTGCAAACTTGCTGATCATTACAACAGTGCCCTCTTCCAGATCATTTATGTATATTACAAACAACAGTGACCCCAGCACTGACCCATGTGGAACACCACTGGTCACCTTTCTCCATTTCGAGACACTCCCTTCAACTACTACTCTGTCTCCTGTTGCTCAACCAGTTCTTTATCCACCTAGCTAGAACACCCTGCACACCATGTGACACACATGCTCTGTAACACACACAAAATTGTTAACAGTGCAGTAGCAGGCCACTCAGCCCATCATGTCTGCACTACCTCTCTAAATGAGCAATTGACCTGGTGCCATTTCCCGCCTTCTTATTGTAACCCTCAACATCGTCCTTTTTCAGATAACAGTCTCCCTTTTTAAATTGATCCTGCGACCAGCACACTCACTAGCAACCAATTCCAGAACCTAAATAACTCATGGTGTGAAACAGTTTCTCCTCATGTCTTCATTGCTTCCTTTTGGCAATTACCTCAAACCTTTACCCTCTTATTCTCAATCCTTCGATTGTTGGGCATTGTTTATCCTGCTCCATTTTGCCTGAATCCTCCTGATTTTGAATATTTCTTTCTACCTAAACTCTCTCAACCTTCTAATCTCCATGGTAATTAACTCCAGCTTCTCCAATCTATCCACAGAACTGAAGTTTCTCTTGTGAATTTTTAAGCCTATATTCAAAATCAATAGGGTGTCCTAAACTGATGGTCTTCACTGGGTCAGTATGGGCCAGATGGCCTGTCTCCACTCTGTTGGGGTTCTATGGAAAAAAAACAACCATCGTCCTATGTGCCAAGAATGAGTCCAATCAGTGGAGAGTTAGCCTGTGATAGCCACAGAATCCAGTTTTGCCAGGGCTCCTTGATGCCACACTCAGTCGAATGCAGCCCTGATGTCAAGGTCTGTCACTCTCACCTCCCCTCTGGAATTCAGCCTTTGTCCACGTTGGAACCAAGTCGAAGAGTGTGGTGCTGGAAAAGCACAGCCGGTCAGGCAGCATCTGAGGAGCAGGAGAGTCGATGCTTTGAGCATAAGCTCTTCATCAGGATTGATGGGGTGGCCCAAGGGGGCTGAGAAATAAATGGGAGAGGGGTGGGTCTGGGGGGAAAGTAGCTGGAAATGTGATAGGTAGATAAAGGTGAGGGTGAAGGTGATAGGTCGGACAGGAGGGTGGAGCAGATGATGGGGAGGAAGATGGACAGGTCAGACAACAACAAGGACAGAACTTACCTAGTTCTCACCTTCCATTCCACCAACCTCCATATATACCACATCATCCTCCACTATTTCCGCCACCTACAAACAGACCCCAACACCAGGGATATATTTCCCTCCCACCCCTATCTGCATTCCACAGAGACCACTCCCTCCGCAACTCCATCATTAGGTCTACAGCCCCCACCAACCTTCCCTCCCCTCCCGGCACCTTCCCTGGCCACCGCAAGAGGTATAAAATCTGCCCACACCTCCCCCCTCACCACTATCTAAAGCCCCAAAGGAGCCTTCCACATCCAACAGAGATTTACCTGCACTTCCACACACATCATCTACTGTGTCCGTTGCTCCCAATGTGCTCTCCTCTGCACTGGGGAGACAGGACACCAACTTACGGATTGTTTCAGAGAACATCTCTGGGACACACACACTAAAGAACCCCACCACCCTGTGGCCGAACACTTTAACTTCCCCTCCCACTCCGCCAAAGACAAGCAGGTCCTGGGCCTCCTCCACTGCTAAACTTAGCCACCCAACACCTGGAGGAAGAACACCTCATTGTCCGCCTTGGGACCCACCAACACACGGGATCAATGTGGATTTCACCAGTTTCCTCACTTCCCCTCCCTCCACCTTATCCCAGATCCAACCTTCCAACTCGTCACTGTCCTCTTGACCTGTCCTACCTGTCCATCTTCCTTCTCACCTATCCACTCCACCCTCCTCTCTGACCCATCACCATCACTCCCACCTCCATCCACCTATTGCATTCCCAGCTACCTTTCCCCTTGCCCCAACCCCTCCCATTTATCTCTCAGACCCCTTGGGCCACCCCCTCATTTTTGATGAAGGGCTTATGCTCAAAACGTCGACTCTCCTGCTCCTCGGATGCTGCCTGACCTGCTGTGCTTTCCCAGCACCACACTTTTCAACTCTGATCTCCAGCATTTGCAGTCCTCACTTTCTCCATGTTTGAACCAAGGCTGTAATAAGGAGAGGAGCTGAGTGGCCCTGGCGGGACCCAAACCGGGCGTCACTGAGCAGGTTATTGCTGAGCAGGTGCTGCTTAATAGCACTGTTCATGACATCTGCCATCATTTTACTGATGATCAAGAGTAGACTGATGGGATGGTAATTGGCCGGGTTGGATTTATCCTGCTTTGTGTGTACAGGATTTACCTGGGCAATTGTTGGATAGATGTCATTGTTGTAACTGTACTGGAATAGCTTGGCTAGGGGAGCGGCAAGTTCTGGAGCCCAGGTCTTCAGTACTATTGCTGGAACGTTGTCAGGGCCGTAACCTTTGCAGTATCTAGCATCTCCAACTGTTTCTTGATGTCACACAAAGTGAATTAAATTTGTTGAGGACTGGTGTCTGTGATATGGGAGATCTCTGGAGGAAGTGGAGATAGATCATCCAGTCAGCATTTCTGGCTGAAGATTGTTGCAAATGCCTCATCTGAAACATGCCTAAGGAGTTGCTGCTGTCCACTGGGAACCTCCTGCTCCAACCAAGTTCCAACTTTAACAGTTTGGGAATCTGACATCAGGCAGACAAACAACATGAAACGGAGACACTCCTGCACCAAAGGTTGCTCGGGGTCAAATCCAAGTCAGTTTACTTTGAAACAAGCTGAAGACTTACAAAATACCACAGGATCATAACATAAATAATAATACCTGCTGTTTATAGGTTTCACATGAAGGACTGTGAATAGATATTGCCCGGCTGAACTTTTCAGTGATATTTGGTTTATACTTCACATGAAAAAGCTACTACAGGACACAATGCATGGGTCACTTAACGCCCAAAACCACCATGAAATCTATATAGTTTCTTTATTTTCTTACCAATGCAGCCAAGTACTCCCCAGTTTGTGTAAAAAATTATTAGCAAAGCAGATCTTTATTTTACAAAAAGCTAAATGGTTCGTGAGATGTTAAGTTACACAATAAAAAGATGGAATGTAACTCAATACCATTGGCATTCTTATCATAATAAATGCAGAAAAGGTTGCTCATCCAGAGTCAGAAGATAATTTGTCTTCTGTTGCGTAACATGAAAGATATTGTCAGGATGACTGATCAGAGGTGACTGAATAAATTAAAATGCACTTTAACTACAGCCTATACTCGAAGAGTGTTGGGTCTGTTCTAGTTTTAGTCATGTTAATGACCAACTGTTAGGATCCTCCTGTGGGTTCAGTCAGAAGTAGAGGGATAAATAAAATATAAAGAGCTGAGGGTGCTTGGAATCTGAAACAAAACCAGAAACTGAGGGAGAAACTCGGCAGGTCTGGCAGCACCTGTGGAGAGAAAACAGAGTCAATATTTCCAGATTAGTGAAATTAAGAAGAGTCACTGGACTCAAAATATTATTCCTGTTTCTCTCTCTACAGATGCTGCTAGACCTGCTGAGTTCCACCAGCACTTTCTGTTTTGGTTTCAAAGATAAAAGGACTCCTTCAGAGAAAATTGCAGCATTGAGCTAAGTCTTACGTGTGCCACATGTGCTCAATGGAAACTGTGAAACAGAAATGTGTTTGAGGAAGTAAATGTAACTTTGCCATACTCTGTTGGCATTGCAACTGTTATCTATATGCCTTATCTATAATTACATGGGCTATCTATTCTTCTCGTTCATCAAGTCACAGAACAGTTACAGCACAGAAGGATACAAAACCAGGTTATAGTCCAACAGGTTTAATTGGAAGCACACTAGCTTTCGGAGCGACGCTCCTTCATCAGGTGATAATGGAGAGCTCAATCCTAACACAGAATTTATAGCAAAAATTTACAGTGTGATGTAACTGAAATTATACATTGAAAAATTGATTGTCTGTTTTTCAATGTATAATTTCAGTTACATCACACTGTAAATTTTTGCTATAAATTCTGTTAGGATTGAACCCTCCACTATCACCTGATGAAGGAGCGTCACTCCGAAAGCTAGTGTGCTTCCAATTAAACCTGTTGGACTATAACCTGGTGTTGTGGAGATTTTTAAACTTTGTACACCCCAGTCCTACACCGGCATCTTCAAATCAGCACAGAAGGAGCCCAGTTAGCTCCATGTCAGCCCACTACAAGAGCAATTCACTTAGTGCCAGTCATAGAGTGGTAGAGTTATAAAGCACGGAAACAGATCCCTCGGTCCAACCCGTCCATGCAGATAAAGTTTCCCAAAGCAATCTAGTCCCACTTTCCTGCATTTGGTCCATATCCCTCTAAACCTTTTCTATTCATATATCCATCCAGGTGCCTTTTAAATGCTGTAATTGTACCAGCCTCCATCACTTCCTCTGGCAGCTCATTTCAAACACACACCTTGGCTATTCACCCTGTCCATCAGTCCGCAGCTTCTGTGAAGCTGGCTATTCCAGTACTACTAGAAATGAACCATATCCAATTATTCCAAATTGGAATTACTTGCACCTCCATTTTTTCAACAGCTTAAAACCCATCTCATTTCCACATCTCTGCAGTTTTGATGGAGAGTCATATCAGACTTGAAACATTAACTCTACTTCTTTCTCTTATGATGCTGTCAGATCAGCTGAGTTTCCCTGTTTTTATTTATAATTATGTTAGGAATGGGTTAATCAGAGCAGCAACAGAACGTTACAGCTGGTTTGATGTAACTTGGCATCACTTTAATGTTAATTTTTAACCTTTGATAAATAGGGTAATGTGTTTCTAACATTGAAACATCTTGAGGTAATGAATCGCTGTTGAGAATGTAAAACTGTACAGCAACTCTAAGATGTTAACCAATGAACTGAGACAACCGGTACTTGCCCGGCACTTATAATCTACTTGGCTGAGGAGATCACTGGATGAGTATATATCTTAATGATATTAACGTAATTGAAGAAGATCTAATGTGTAACGCAAACTTGAGGCAGCTGTGTTCGCTATGAATTGCAAGAACACAATTCAGTCCTTCCAAATTGAACATCTGTATGATCAACATCTTTGAACTTAAAGTTTAGGTAGTGATGCGGAATTAAAGGTCAGCTTTGGTCAAACAACAATTAAGTGCAACACAGTGGTTAGCACTGCTGCCTCACACCGCCAGAGACCTGGGTTCAATTCCCACCTCAGGCAACTGTTAAAGGTCAGCTTTGGTCAAACAACAATTAAGTGCAGCACAGTGGTTAGCACTGCTGCCTCACACCGTCAGAGACCTGGGTTCAATTCCCACCTCAGGCAACTGTCTGTGCGGAGTTTGCACATTCTCCCAGTGTCTACGTGGGTTTCCTCCCACAGTCACAAATATGTGCAGAGTTTGGTTGTTGAGTCGAGTTTGGTTTGTCTGAATAACACCATTATAACCTAATCATTGTCCAACTGCACGAGTTACAAGCAGCAACGGTCCAGGTAAGTGCTTTTACCAGTATGCAGTTCTGCTCACCTTGTGTAGAGTCCACACCTTGACACAGATTCTATTTATGAGGAATAAAACACAATTAATATAAACATTCAAACACTGAAGCCAGCTCACAGATGGCTGAGATATCAAGAAAAATGTAAACCTTTCAACCATGAGGAGAAGTGACATGTGAAGTGTAGAACCGTGAACGGGAGGCAAAAAGAATACCTGGAAGATTACTTTGAAATCAAGTTGCTAGTAGAGAATAAGGAAAGTAGATTAAAACTTGTGAAAGGGCAGCACAGTGGCTCAGTGGTTAGCATTGCTGCCTCCCAGCACCAGGGACCAAGGTTTGATTCCAGCCTCGGGCAATTGTCTGTGCGGAGTTTGTACTTTCTCCCCATATCTGTGTGGGTTTGCTCTGGTTTCCTCCCACAGTCCAAAGATGGGCAGGTTAGGTGGATTGGCTGTGGGAAATTGCCCAAGGATATGTGGCTAAATGGATTAGCCATGGGATATGGTAGGGGGCTGGGATTTGGCAGGATGCTCCTCAGAGAGTCGGTGTGGGCCAAATGGAAACTTCCACATTGTAGGGATTCTGTGGCTCTAAAGTTGTCAGGAAGCTCTTCAACAAAACACGGAGCAATCAATCCATGGAACTCAGAGGCAAAATTCTAGAATTGTGTTTTTGTCTTGAAAAGCAGTTGAATTCTGCAATGGGGCCATCTGGATGGAGGAATTAAAATGTGCTGAAATGGTCTTCCTCATCTGTTTTTAATGTGTGACCCTACAGTTCCATAAACGGTCTGTATGTGAAGAGAATCAAAATGGTAAGTACTGGTGAGCTAAAGCGTACCTTGCGACAGGAAACAGTAATTCATCCCTTCTATCTACTTGCATTATTGCAAAGGCTCACAGTTTTGTTGAATCAGTGAAACATCAAAAGCGTTTCTATTGTTTCCAGGCTGAAATCATAAAGGGGTGACACTGGATAAGTTCTTTCTCAGATTGTGAAGCAGGTTTTGTGGACTAAAACAGTTTGAGACATCAAAGCAGGGGGAAGCTGTGCAATTAAGACATGTGTTAACGCGTACCACACTGCTCAACAGCTGAAGATAAATCACTGCGGGAACTGACCACAGAACAATGGCCAGAACACTCCATTAACAATGGAATGTGGTCTTTAAGGAAGCACTCCATTTACTTTATTCCCTTCTTTAATAAATTAGACAATGAGATATTATCGACATAATGTGAATTTTATCAAAAAACAGCATCCTGGTTTTAATGCATCCTCAAATTTTAATCAATTCCATAACTCAAAGACCTTTATTCAGTAAAAATTTCAGAACTACTTATTATTTGAAAATCTTTGGATTTGGTAATTACAAAATTTCAACATTTAAGCCTTTGTAAATTTTCCATGTATTGGAAAATAAATTGCAACCCCTATTTAAGAAAATGATTAAAGATTGATTGGATTTACTGATAAAAAATAAAACCACATTTTATTCTGATGGCTCTGGCAGGCAACAATAAGTGTAAAGTATTTGTATACTTAAGGTGATTTTATAAACTTGCCCAAGGACCCACTCAGATTCACAGATAAATTAAACTTTCAGCTAGAAGGCACAGTCAGGAGATAGGAGAAGGTGAGGACTGCAGATGCTGAAGATCAGAGTCAGAGAGTGTGGTGCTGGAAAAGCACAGCCGGTCAGGCAGCAGCTGAGGAACAGTAGAGTTGATGTTTCCAACATCAGCCCGATGAAGGGTTTATACCCAAAATGTCGACTCTCCTGCTGCTCCGATGCTGCCTGACCGGCTGCGCTTTTCCAGCACCACACTCTCTGACTCTGATCTCCAGCATCTGCAGTCCTCACTTTGTAGATACATGATTATATCAATCTTTGAAAGTCAGTACTTATCACTAAGATATCAGGAGACAAGTGACTGTCTAATGTTTCAGCTACACCTGGATCAGCCGATTCTTTGCCATGACACTAGCTGCTGTGTAATTTGATAAGCATTGTCTTATACACACTTCTTCAGTCTCGTCCACGTTAGTTTACAACAACTGATACTTGCGTAGCCCCTTTAACACAGCACAACCTCTCAAGGCACTTCACAGGAACAAGCATCAGACAAAGACCGGACACCGAACGAAATAAGCGGAGAGGCTGGATAAGCTCGGGCTGTTGTCTTTGGAGCAGAAAGGCGGACGGGGAAGCCTGGCTGAGGTGTGGAAGATTACCAGGGGCTTTTGCTAGGGAGCAGCTGAACCCCTTCGTCCATGGGTCAAGAACAAAGTGGCACATTTTTAAAGTGAAAGACAAGAGGTTTAGAGGGGTGAGAGGGAAACATGCCTCCACCCAGAGTTTTGGGAATCGAATACACTGCACAGGTAGAGATGGAGAGGTGAAGGGAGGGGGTGGAGTTCCACAGATTTGAGCCCAGGCAGCTGAAAAGATACTCTCTTACAGCAGAAATTCTATAAAGGTCATTTCACCACAATGCAGAAATGGATGATTCTGAGCCTTTCACAGTAGTTCCTTCACTGATTTACCAAATATCCCTACTGACCATTTTCAAACACTAAAACAACTTTATATTAATGCCTTTCGATGTCAAAGGTTTTCCTGATAGAAAATCTTCATCTTGTGCTGTAAACACACACTGAGATCCTAACATGAAGTAGCTTGGACTGTGAATGTTGATATACGTACAGACCTGAGGCTGCTTTCCCCTTATCATGATTTGGAGATGCCGGTGTTGGACTGGGGTGTACAAAGTTAAAAATCACACAACACCAGGTTATAGTCCAACAGGTTTAATTGGAAGCACCAGCATTCGGAGCGCTGCTCCTTCATCAGGTCGTTATGGAGATTCTCCACAACTATCTGATGAAGGAGCAGCGCTCTGAAAGCTAGTGCCTCCAAATAAACCTGCTGGACTATAACCTGGTATTGTGTGATTTTTAACATCCCCATATCATTAAGTCAGGCGCTTTGACTCCTTATGTACTGTAACATTTCATTTACGTTTGGACAGAGTAGGTTATCCAATACTACTCTCTAGTGCAATGGCTAAGATCCCTTCTTCACATGTTCACTCTACACTGGTGACTTCTCTCTTTTGGAGTCAGAGTGATGGGATCATTTCACCTCACTGTGATTTGAATGAATTCACGTGAATCTCATTATACCACAAGAGGCATATCCCTTTACATAATCCTCTCATTCACACATAAATGTTAGCAAGGAGCATTCCATCTCCAGAGGCAGCCTTCAAAAGGGTTAAGCATGTCCCTCTGCAGATTAATTCACCTTTATCGGCCTCAAAGTAAACAGGCTGTGATTTAAAGCGCACCTGATGAAGGAGCAGTGCTCCGAAAGATTCTGATTTCAATTAAAGCTGTTGGACGGTAACCTGGTGTCATGTGACTTCAGACTTTGTCCATCCCAGTCCAACAACGGCACCCCCGCATCCTGATTTCTCTCCACAGATGTTGCCAGACCTGCAGAGCTTTTTTGTTTTTGTTTGTGATTTAATGTGGTTGAGCAAAATGTTCAAAAACTGACAGAGTTGTTGACAGAAATTAGCAGAACCTCTATGAAAATGCCCTTACATATTCATCGAATTAAGATTAATAAGGGCAGTTCATCTTTTATCACCTTCAAAATGCAAATCCATCCAAAATTTTTTTCTCTCTAATCATTGACCACCATTTGAAGATTGAGATGAGAAAAGCCATTCAGTTCAATCAACCCAGGCGACGGGCTCATTGTGGGAAAGTGGGACTATTGTAGGTGGTATTATATTTTTGACAGTACAGACTGGATGGGCCAAAGGGCTTGTTCTGTACTGTATAATCCTAAGATTGTAACCTCACCCTTGTTGTCCTCCCACAAACAGTGGTGTCTGAAATAACTCCAAGGTTAGCCATGTTTATTCTCAAACAGTTCCAGCTGCCAACAACCCTCCGGACTAACGAATACTTCCTGACATCTGTCCTAGATTTGTACATTACAGACTCTGAACGAATGCCCACTTGGCTTGTTCTCATCATGTGTCCGTAACCATCTCTTCAGATTTTTTCTTCTGCTGTTGAACATATCTCCAGACAGACCCCTCTAAAATATCGCTTCTTTAAAACTGAACTGCCCATGCTCATTAAAATTGTTCCCCATTACTGTTCCCGCAGATGTTATTCATTCTATTATTAAGTTGCATTTCTCAGCTGAGTGTTTCAGATTAATCTTATCCTTTACAACTTTATGTTCAGGTGGAATTAAAGAAATAACATTTCAGGCTGAGTCCTATTGTTGAATACTTCAGTGCTACGTTAAGTTGCATTCTAGATATTTTAAACGCGGAACATTTATCTCGTATAAGAAATGGTTACAATCTGGAATACAGGGTCTAAAGAATGTGGTGGAGGCAAAGGTGTTCAATACTTATAACTTGTAATTATTGTACAAATATAATATTTATAATTGGATAATTATCGGAAGAGCAAATCATTCCAGGGCTACGGGAAAAAGCAGAGGAATGGGACTGGAGTTGCACTTGAGTAAAGCAATGAAGAGCAAAATGACATCTGTTTGTTCTGTAATGAGACCATAATAAGCCTTAGTGCGTTCCTCTGCATTGCCCTAATGTCGAGTTGCTGCCCCTCATGGTGTGGTGAACTACACACGGTCCCCCAGGGCCCTAGAGACTTTGAGGGCCTGGGGGGTGCTACACAAAATAAACAACTTGGGCTTAGTGAGCCTTTCCAAGTCACTGGAGAATAGTCACAACATGGGCAGTCTCACCAGCAAGGGGGATATATCTTCAGAAGTTCATAAGATGTAGGAGCAGAATTAGGCCATTTGGCCCATCGACTCAGCTCCACCATTCGATCATGGCTGATATGATCCTCACCCCTATTTTCCTGTCTTCTCTCCATAACCCTTCAACCCATTACCAATTAAAAATCTGTCTAACTCCTCCTTAAATTTACTCACTCTCCCAGCACCCATCGCACTTTGGGATAGTGAATTCCACAAATTCACAACCCTCTGGGAGATGTAGTTTCTCCTCGACTCTATTTTAAATTTGCTACCCCTTATCCTAAGACATTGACCTCTCGTCCTAGAATGCCCCACAACAAGAAGCATCTGCTCCACGTCTATTTTATCCACACCTTTTATCATCTTGACATCTCAATTTGACCTCCACTCATTCTTCAAGGAGAAAGTGAGGACTGCAGATGCTGGCGATCAGAGCTGAAAATGTGTTGCTGGAAAAGCGCAGCAGGTCAGGCAGCATCCAAGGAACAGGAGAATCGATGTTTCGGGCATAAGCCCTTCTTCAGGAAAACCCTTCTGAAGAAGGGCTTATGCCCGAAACGTCGATTCTCCTGTTCCTTGTATGCTGCCTGACCTGCTGCGCTTTTCCAGCAACACATTTTCAGCTCCATTCATTCTTCTAAATTCGAGAGAGTAGAGCCCTATATCTGGAAAAACATTGACAGCAGTGGGGAGACTGCCATAACTGTAAGTAAAACCCTTTCCTTTTTCTTAAAAACAGTCTTGAGACACAGAACTTTCAGATGAAGCTTTTTATGCAGTTATCATGATTTAGATGAGGGGTGACTGGGAGACAGTAAGGACTGCAGGTGCTGGAAGCCAGAATCAATAGATGCGAAGCTGGAAAAGCACAGGAAGGTCCTGATGAAGGTTTGCTGTATGAAATGTTGTCTTTCCTGCGGATGCTGTCTGACCTGCTGTGCTTTTCCAGCTTCACATTTATTGACTCTCGGTGATCACTAATTATTTATAGGGCAGTCTGAAAAGCTGTAGTCTATGTATAGAGTGACCCAGGACTCCACAGCATCAGGGTTACCTCTGGAAATCTCAACTCAACTGTTTAAGTAACGGAGACGTTGGCCTAGTGGTACATAGGTTCTTGACCTTTGGGTTGGGGGGTCAGGGGTTATGAGGAAAGGGCAGGAAAGTGAATGTCTGATTAGCTGTGATCCCATCAAACAACAGAGGAGGCTTGAAGGTCTGAATGGCATACTCCTGTTCATTTTTCCTCTGGTCGTAAGTGTGTTTTATTGCAAGAATATTAACCGAGAGATCACATAATGTCCTGAGGATCTGGATTCAAATCCCGCCATGGCAAATGATGGAATTTGAATGAAATGAAAGGTGGAAATTAAGAATCTAACGATGACAACAAAACTATTGTCAATTTTTGCAATACAGCCCATCTGCTTCACTAATCTCTTTAAAGGAAAAAAACTGTCATCTGTATCTGGCCTGGCCTAAATCCAGAGCGGTAAAAACAATGACTGCAGATGCTGAAAACCAGATTCTGGATCAGTGGTGCTGGAAGAGCACAGTAGTTATCAGGAATTTATTCCTGATGAAGGGCTTTTGCCCGAAACGTCAATTTTGCCTGTCCTCGGATGCTGCCTGAATTGCTGTGCTCTTCCAGCACCACTGATCCTAAATCCAGAGTGATTAAGTATGGGCAATAAATGCTGACCCAGCCAACGATGCCACATTCCAAGAATAAATTTTTAAAAGTCCATCACACAATTTCTGTTGTTTATCATTACCTCACATTGCTTAGATATTTGTCACAAAAGCTTGCACTACTCAGTGGAGGTAATCGAGAAATGCTTCAGAAACATTGTCAGAGAGAAAAAAAAATCAATGAGCACACTTTACGCTTTGTTGTTGTTAAACTTTATCAAAACCCAAACAGATATTGTTGTTTCTAAAGCACGCTCCATGTCTTTGTCCAAACTGAGCCTCATCTAACACTCATCAGCTGAGGTGCAAATTCTGAGCAAAAAGGTTTTGGTTGAATCCACCAATGGTCTAATACACTTCTCATGTCAACATAGTTACAGATGGTGTTAAACTTCAGCTACTTTATACTGAGACTGTGGTTATGTTGAGTGGATAAGGGCACATAGCAGAAACGCAGAGTCAAAAGAACCAGGTTCAATCTCAGCTGCATGATCTAAGGAGAGCTTTGCAAAAGGAAAAAAAGTAACCTTCCATGAAAAATATCAAAGTGGAAACAAACCTTAAAGTTAATTTTAATACTGCTTCGTTTAACTACTTCAGCAGATGTTAAGGTGACTCGCTGAAGAGAAACTAAACTTCCCCTTTTCACAGATCTTCACTCTGTTGTCTTCATTCGAGAAAAAGTGCCATCTTTCTTTCAAAGGTCAATTTTTGATTGCATTCTCATGATTTTGTTGCACAGAGTACTTGATGATGTCACGCTGACAGGCCAAAAACCTTCAAAATGGGCAGTGTAATACCTCCCTTATACTGAATTAAATTCAGTCTGCAGAAGAGACATTATTAAACTATTGATCCATGACAGAGAGAACAGCTTTGAAATTGTGGAACTACACCTGCAATTCCAGGCTTCAACTTTCCAAGTTTCCACATAATGTGGAGGAAAACTTAACAACCCCAAGCCCCATCCTGGAGCCTGCCTGAGTTTCTATCCATTCGGTTTAAGTGTTCTTTGAGAAAAGACAGGAGACATTTTATAAGAAAACCCAGAGGATGCCAACCGTTTGCAGTGATACCTGTAATAATGCTGCATGGAAATTGTAGGCTGCAGTCGCATGTGTAATTCAACATTTCAAACTATTCTCTCTGTCACGGATCAAAACTTTTATAACGTCTCTTCTGCAGACTAAATTTAATTCAAGGCAGGAGAGGTATTACACTGGTCAATTTCAAAGGATACAGTTAATAGCCTTTGGCCTGTGTTGAGCGCGGTAATTTGCATTCGAATCTAGAAATGGGACAATAGTTAAGCATGGTCAGCTAATAGATAGAAACCCAGTACAAGGTTTGAGAATCTCTGGAGCGGGGCGTGGAGAAATCGGACCTGGAGAATTTGGGACAACCTGATATAAAGTACACATACTACCCACTGGTAGGACACTAAGTTCACAACCCATTAGTACAGGAGAAAGACTTTGAAACCACCAAGTATGCTCAGGAGATTGAAATATAATCAGCTCCAAGCCAAGAAAACTACTGGCACAGAACTCACTGCTGCCTGTACAGATAGAAAGAGCCCACCTTTAACAATAGTTTCAGTGTTAACAGAGGCCAATAAGTCGAAAGAATGTCAGTCACCAGTAACCAGGACAATCCTCCTGTGCCAATCACAGTGTGATCCAATCATTTGTCCTGCCCAGGTAGATGTTAGATGTGCTCATCTCAGCGACTGGGTTAGGCTCTGTCTTAGGAGCTAGCTTGCTTCCAAACGTAACGCATAATATTTCTTTCTTAAATGTTTGTCAGTGGGATCTGGGTCAGCATTTATTGTCCATCCCTAAGGTAGTGTCCTTGAAAAGGTAGTGATTCAAGAGGGGCCCTTTTGAATCATTGTAGTCCTTGGAGTGTAGGGACACACTCAGCACTGTTAGGGAGGGAGTCGCGGACTCCTCCCTCCCCTTCCTAGACCTTTCTGTTTCTACCTCAGGCGACCGAATCAATACGGACATCTACTACAAACCAACCGACTCCCACAGCTACCTGGACTACACCTCCTCCCATCCTGCCCCCTGTAAAAACGCCATCCCATTCTCCCAATTCCTTCGTCTCCGCCGCATCTGCTCCCAGGAGGACCAGTTCAAAATACGTACAACACAGATGGCCTCCTTCTTCAAGGACCGCAATTTCCCCCCCCGATGTGGTCGACGGTGCCCTCACCGCATCTCCTCCACTTCCCGCTCCCCCGCCCTTGAGCCCCGCCCCCCCAACCGCCACCAGGACAGAACCCCACTGGTCCTCACCTACCACCCCACCAAACTCCATGT
>NC_057732.1:51771996-51783092 GCF_004010195.1 Chiloscyllium plagiosum
CTGACCTGCTGTGCTGTTCCAGCAATAAAGTTTCAACTTTGATCTCCAGCATCTGCAGACCTCACTTTCTTGCAGTCTTCTGCAGTCTTCTTCTTGACCCATCCTACTCCGACCTATCACCCTCACCTTGACCTCTTTCCACCTATCACATTTCCAACGCCCCTCCTCCAAGTCCTTCCTCCCTACCTTTTATCTTCTCCTGCTGAACACTCTCTGCTCATTCCTGAAGAAGGGCCTGTGCCCGAAACGTCGAATCTCCTGTTCCCTGGATGCTGCCTGACCTGCTGTGCTGTTCCAGCAATAAAGTTTCAACTAGGGAGGGAGTCAGCCCAGGATCCTAGATGGTGCAGCAGTTAGCACTGCTGCCTCACGTCCCTAGGATCTGGGTTTGATACCACCCTCGGGCAACTACCTGTGTGGAATTTGCACATTCTCCCCGTGTCCTCCCACAGACCAGGTTAAGTGGATTGGCCATGGGAAATGCAGGGGCAGGGGTTTGGGTGGGATGTTCTTTGGAAGGTTGGTGTAGATTCGATGGGCTGAATGATCTCTATCTACAATGTAAGGATTCTATGATTTTGACTGAGCAATAATGAAGGATCAGTGATATATTTGTAAGGCAGGATAGTATGTAATTTGGAGGGGAACTTGCAGGAGGTGGTGTTACTCTGTATCTGCTGCCCTTATTCTTCTGGCTGTTAAGGGTCACAGGTTTGGAAGGTGCTGACTAATTAGCATTAGTGAGTAGCTGCAGTGCATCTTGTACACTGCTATTACTGTGCATTGATGGTGGAGGGAGTGTATGTTGGATGTGGTGCCAATCAAGCAGGCTGCTTTGTCCTGGTATCAAGCTTCTTGAATGTTGTTGGAGATAAACATACCCAGGCAAGTGCTGAGTATTCCAACAAACTTCTAATTTATGCAAGGCCAACATTTATTACCCATCCCTAATTGCCCAGAGGGCAGTTGAGAGTCAACCACATTGCTGTGGGTCTGGAGTTACATTAGACTCTTAATTCCAGATTTTATTTTATTGAATTCAAATTCGTGTCAGGATTCGAACGTAGATTCCCCAGAACATTACCTGGATCTCTGGATTAACATTCCAGCGATAACACCGCTTGGTCATTGCTTCCCCTGAATAGTTTGCTGGGCTGGAAGGTTGGTCCATATTCCATTAAAGAATTCTTTGAAAAATGCTTCCACTTTTTTGCACAAATTTACTTTAACCCATGATAACAGTCTGAGTTTTCCCAGCACCTGCTTGAGTGCACTCATTCATGAAGAAATACCGTTTAGAATAAGTGCATCAGAACCTTATTCTGACAGAAATAAAATACTGCAGATGCTGGAAATCTGTAACAACCACAGCAAGTGCTGGAGAAACTCATCAGGTCTGCCAGCATCTGTGGAGAGAGAAACAGAGTTAACATTTCAAGTCCAAAGACACATCCTTGGAACTCTGAAGAGGCGTTACACTGGACTCAAAATGTTAGCTTCGTTTTTCTCTCTCCACAGATGTTGCTGAAACTTACTGAGTTTCACCAGTAACTTCTGTTTTTATTTTACAACCTTATTCTACACCGGGACCTTTGTGTAATTAGAGATAGCAACTTCACACTATATCACTACAGAAAGACTGTGTCTGAGGTGAAGATGGGAACATTTCTGTCAACAAATCAGACATATACCCTTTGTATCTTTCAATCAAACCTTTCAGATGGTGTAATGTCATAACATCACACATGGGCACAGCTGATACCATATTCCATTCGTTACTTCAGGAAACATTTAGCATGTTATCTTTGCTTTCCAAATATAACTTAGTTAAATCTGTCTCTAACCACTATGGAACATTAAAATATTCCTGTTTATTATCTGGCTAGACACTTTGCAGCTGTTCTTACTATGTGAGCTTGGTTGAATCTGTAATAGTTGCCATCTCATCCTGCTCTGTGCTATTTATGTCTGGGCACTCGCCAAGGCAAAGGTTTAGATTGTGTGACCTGTTTTACTAATGGAATTCAGATACAATTTGTAGGTAACACCACTGGCGTACTCAAACAATATAAAGGTACATGAGACAACGGCTGTGGGAAGGCTCCCACTTAAATTACTTTGAAGAGTTTGGTCAGATACTAAACCTTCAGCCTTAGAATATTCTATGAAATAAATGTTAAATTGAAGAAGTATTTAGATGTGCACTTGCGATGCCAAGGCACACAAGACTATGGGCCAAGTGCTGGAAAATAGGATTAAAATAGTTAGATGCTTGTTTTTAGATTAGATTCCCTACAGTGTGCAACTAGTCCACAACGATCCTCTGAAGAGTAACCTACCCAGACCTATCTCCCTTGATTAACTCACTTAAAACTATGGGCAGTTTAGAATGACCAATCCACCTGACCTGCACATCTTTGGACTGTGGGAGGAAACCGGAGGGAACCCACACAGACACAGGGAGAATGTGCAAACTCCACAAAGTTGCCCAAGACTGGAATCAAACCTGGGACCCTGGTGCTGTGAGGCAGGAGGAGTGCTAACCACCGAGCCTCCATGCTGCTCTGTACTTTTGACCGGTATCATTTCGATGAAGGGCCTTTCCTTCAGAGTTGTCAAACTCTATTACTCTGTAATTCATTCTAAAACCCCTGGTCTCTGGGTTTTACAATTATTTTCTCTTCAAGGAAATATTTGTTTTGTTATTTGAAAGAAGTTCCAAATTCACACAATTTATCTTTTTTGGAGCAACTACTGCAACCTGGAGGTGAAAGTCCCCCAGCGGCTGATAATCAGAATTAGAATTAACTTTCCTGTCACATGTCCTCACCCGGTATAATAAAAAGTTTGCAAGTTGCCACTTATAGTGCCATCTTAGGTACAAAGATACCTGGGTACAGATTCTTAAGTATAAATGCTTAGGGACAAAAAAAGAGAAAAATAAAGAAATAAAAAGTTTAGAATAACACTCCTTCCCACCCAGTCCACCCCAGTACCTAGCCTCTAGTTCACACTGGGCCTTGACTCCAGGTCGTGCCAGGATTCACCTCAAGGCTCTCAATGGTGGGGAACAGTTCTGGAATCAACTCGAGACAGAAAGCCCATTCTGAGGCCACGCTGGGCCGAGAGACATCACCACGCTGGGCCAGGAGACACTCCCACACCGGGCCGGGAGAGACACCATCGCACCGGGCCAGGAGATCCGACACACCGGGCCGCGTGACCGCCAACTAGGCAGCCACTGTCAAGTCAGAAGTCTGCTTTACATTTACAGCTGCTTTCACAATGAAACGAGGGACTGAAGGAATTTCATTCCCTGGTTCCCTGTAATTTCAGCTCGTTATATTTCAAATGGACAAGCAGCTTCCTGCAACTCCCTGTAAAACGTATTTGAGGAATAAATGCATCAAGCATTCGGGAGCATCAATCGAAGTTTTACAAGCATTAAGAGCGAGCCATATATAAAAGGAATAAATGAGCAATCACTGCAGAGTGCATGGGGCTGGTTAACTCAGTTGGCAAAAGTCTTGTCCAGGATAGAAACATAGAAACTAGGAACAGAAATAGGCCATTCAGCCCTTCAAGCCTGCTTCACCATTATGTACGATCATGAGTAATCCTTTCAGTCAACACCATATTCCCAATTTCTCTCCATACTCCTTGATACCTTTAATATCTAATAAAAGCAAGAATCTCTCTCGAGTCAGAGAGCCATAGAACAGAAAATGCCACAGCACAGTACAGACCCTTCAGCCCACGATGTTGCGCTGACCTGTGGAACCAATCTGGAGCCCATCTAACCTATACTATTCCATTCTGGACCAATTGCCTATCCAATGACCATTTAAATGCCCTTAAGGTTGGCGAGTCTACAACTGTTGCAGGCAGGCAGTGCGTTCCACGCCTCTACTACTCTCTGAGTAAAGAAACTACCAGCCCCAGCCTCCATCGCCTTCTGTGGGTGAGTATTGCAAGGCTTTGACCAATCTCCAAGTGGAGAAATGTTTCCTCATCTCAGGCTTAAGTGCTAGCCAGAGTGGACTTAGGGCATGGTCTCCTGCCCACTGTCCCATGAGTGCAAGGTAAACCACTACTGGGGAGTCACAGAGAATTACAGCATGGAAACAGATTCTTCGGTCCAACGTGTCCATGCTGATCAGATATCCCAACTCAATCTAGTCCCGTTTGCCAGCTCAGGATGAAGCATCAACTGCTGAGGACTACCATCAGGCAGGGAATCAGTGAAGGTTTTCTGAGCTTGTTCTGAAGTTGGAGCCCTTTCTTTCATCACAGATGCACTGCCTGCCATTGACTTCCCATCCATTCACACAGTGTTAGTGATGACTGATAGAACCCAACTGGAAGCAGTGACTTACTGGTAATGTCACTGAGCTAGAAAACCTAATACTCTGGGGATGAAGGGTCAAATCCCAGCGTGGCTGAGGGTGAACTGTGAATTCATAAAAATCTGGGAAGGGGAATTAAAAATCTCATCGAAATGTTGATGATGCAACCATTGTCACAGTGATCTGGAACACGGCTCTTCAGCCCATCAAGTCTATAGCAGTCCAAAACATGCACTTAACTATTCTAATTGAATGGTCAATTGTCATAAAAACCCATCTGACATCATTGATGCCCTTTAGACTAATGTGCACAAATTTCCTTATGCCCTTGTGACTCCAGACCCACAGTAAGGTGGTCGACTCTCTGGCAATGAATGCTGGCCCAGCCAGTGACACCTACATCCTGTGAATGAACATAAGGAAAACAATTGCAAGCATCTCCAATTATCCCTCTCTTCCCACAGAGCCTGCGTGCTAATTCAAACCCACTATTGATGAAAGAACATTGAAGAATATGCTATGGTCATGAATTGGCACTGTATTCTGTACACGGAGCTTTGGGCTTTTCAAAGTGGCAGGTAGCACAAATTAATGAGGAACATTAAATATATTTTTCCCCCATCATCATTATAGACTGATAGAGCACAATTTCATGCAGAAAGCAGAGTCTTACAACATGCATTTGTGAAAACCTGCAGGGTAGCATTTATTGGACAGGTTTTTCCCTTCCTCCTATTTATTGGACCAAATATACAGGGAATTCTATTGTAGGAAAAGTTCATTCCCCAACCATCACTCGGTTTGTTAGTGTCCAAGGCTCCAATGGGACATAATCCCCAGGGAAGGTAACGTTAAACAGTTGACATATCATCATACTAGACATCTGATACTACCTCCTCCATTCTGATCTTACAATCCTTTTTTTGCTGATGTAACTCTGCTCCCACAATAATCAACTTTGAGACAGTGAGGACTGCAGATGCTAGAGAGTCAGAGTGGAGTTGTGGAGCCCTTTCCTTCATCACAGACGCACTGCCTGCCATTGACTTCCCATCCATTCACACAGTGCTAGAGCTGTAGAGCTGGAGAAAGCACAGCAGATCAGGCAGTATCAAAGGAGGAGGGGAGGCTACTTTTCTGCTCAGATGAAAGGTTCCAACCTGAAAAGTCAATTCGCCTGCTCCTCTGATGCTGCCTGACCTGCTGTACCTTATTGGCTCCCACAATAATCAACTCAACCTGTAACAACAGCAAAATGTTGCCAGAGATGTATAGATAATAGATGATAGATAAATTCCAAAACATCATAACCAATGACTGTAAGTTCATGATTGCAATTTTAACTTTGGGTTCTGCCGACATTTGAACTTCGCTCATGTCAATATTGGAATGATCTAACAGAATTACTGTCTTGCAGCTTACTGACAACCAGCTAACCTGTCACATCCATAGAACGAGCATTTGGTAAGTGGGTAGAGGGTAGAGAATTCAGGGAAAAATATAACAGGAGCTGTACAAAACTTTGGGATTTTTGGAATCGAGGTTCCTATGAACTCTGAGCATCAAAATATTCCACTGCCTGTGGTTCTGCCAGGGAATACAAAGGGATAGACTAGATCAGTTTACCTCTTTGACAACTAAATGTTTTTTAAAGATATCCTTTCATGGGATATGGGTGTCATTGGCAAGGCCAATTTATTTATTTTTTCTTTTCTTCCCCACCTTCACCTGGTTATTTCTTTTCACCCTTTTTTTCTTTTTTGCTTTTTTAAAACCTCTACACTACAGCGGTAGCATTCCAAGTCACCTTTATTTACTAGTGCACAGTACACGGGCTGTGGCCAGCCAGTTCAGAGTCAGTCCTCAACTGAGGAGATTCTAATCTCCTGGTTATATGTTTTATCTCTCTTTTTTTTCCTTTTGTGTGTGCAGGTGTGAGACACAGTGAAAGACAACAGGTGTACAAATCCTTATTGAATTCCCACCACCAGGAAGAAAGGAAACACCTGAGTGGCCAGTGACAAGCAGTGCCCTTCTCAGAGGGCAATGCTGCATGATCAAAGAAGTGAAGGGGAGGGCAGAGATTAAATCAAAATAGAGTTGGAGGGGGAAATAATACATTCCACAGCCTGCGGTGCCCACCTTTCCATGAAAATCACGAGGCTGTTGGTGGACACTGTGTGATCCTTCTCTAGGGACACCCAGGCTCTGATAGGGAAGGCCAACTTATTGCCCAACCCTAATTAGCCTGTAATGGGTTGTTCGGCAATCTTCAGAGGGCACTTCAGAGTCAATTACATTATTGTGGGTCTGGAGTCACTTGTAAGTCAGACAAGGACAGCAGATCTCCTTCCTTATGGGGCATCAGTGAACCAGATGGACTTCTATGACAATTAATGACCCCACATTTGCCCTGCCTAATCCACCCAACCTGCCTGTACCTGGACACTAAGGGGCAGTCTAGCATGGAAATGTGTTGCTGGAAAAGCGCAGCAGGTCAGGCAGCATCCAGGGAACAGGAGAATCGACGTTTCGGGCACAGGCCCTTCTTCAGGAATGACCTCACTTTCTCGGCAATCTAGCATGGCCAATTCACTTTTTCTGAAAAGCTCATCCATAAACTATTGGGCTCATCAACATCCAATTGTCCACAATTTTACATTGCCTACTAGACTTTGGGCTGAACAGGAAAATTTGCAAGTCTTTTACACCTGCTCAGCCAAGGCTTAGCAGAAGGTCAACAGCCAAGAGACCA
The DNA here is from genome assembly GCF_004010195.1 of Chiloscyllium plagiosum. Lineage (NCBI taxonomy): Eukaryota > Metazoa > Chordata > Chondrichthyes > Orectolobiformes > Hemiscylliidae > Chiloscyllium > Chiloscyllium plagiosum. The sequence goes on from NC_057732.1 coordinate 51,779,098, forward strand.
GAGCTGAAAGGAGCGACAGATTTTGTTGGGGAACATGGCAACATCTTTAATGATATATTTAAAATTTTTGCATCCTTAAAATGCTGGATTAATACTGATTCTGGAACCAGAGGAATTTTACAATTCTAACCATAACCACGACATTGCCCCTTCCACATGCTCCAGTGGCCCTACAATGTACAGACCCATCCCGTCTCGTACAGAGTGAAAGTGAACATGTACTGACATCCTGTCTTGTACAGAGTGAAAGCGAACAACATGTACTGACCCGTCCCGTGTCATACAGAGCGAAAGCGAATGACATGTACTGATGCATCCCGTCTCGTATAGAGTCAAAGTGATAGTCAATAGGATCAGTTAGCTCAGTTGGGTGGAAGGCTGGTTTGCAATACCAACAGCATGGATTCACCTCCCACACCAGCTGAGATCATCATGAAGGATTCTCCTTCTCAACCTCACCCCTTACGTGAGAGATGGTGACCCTCTGGTTAAACCATCCCCAGTCATCTCTCTCTCTAATGAGAGACCAGTTCTGTGGTCTTGTAGGATTACGGTGACTTTACCTTTTCCTTTTACCAAATGACCATATGCTGCTCTTTTATTCGAGTTTAACCAGAGGGTCACCGGGCCTCAACTGAGTGGCATGGTTAAAATGGAGCTTCAGTACAATTGGTGCAGTCCTTTCCGGGTATTCCTGTTTTTCACAGATTTTTCCACAAGGAGCATGACTAGTTTCCCACTAGTTATTGCACCAAAACAGAATCCTGGAATATTTTTAAAGCAGACATTCATTTTCGTTTCCCTTTTTGTTTTTTTCTGTTTAATATCAGACTTTTCTGGAAGTTTGTGTTCATCTCAAGGAGAGCATTGGCATACTGTTGCAATCTACCGCAGCATAGGAAGGATGTGGAAGCCTTGGAAAGGTTTCATAGGAGATTTACTAGGATGATGGCTGGTATGGAGAGAAGGTCTTACAAGGAAAGGCTGAGGGACTGGAGGCTGTTTTCATTAGAGAGAAGAAGGTTGAGAGGTGACTTAATTGAGACATATAAAGATAATCAGAGGGTTAGATAGAGTAGACAGTGCAAGCCTTTTTTCTTCGGATAGGTAAAAACAATGACTGCTGATGCTGGAAACCTGATTCTGGATTAGTGGTGCTGGAAGAGCACAGCAGTTCAGGCAGCACCCTGCTCCTCGGATGCTTTTTTCTTTGGATGTTGATGGCGAGCACAAGGAGACATACCTTTAAATTGAGGGGTGATGGATATAGGACAGATGTCAGAGGTAGTTTCTTTACTCAGAGAGTAATAGGGGTGTGGAATGTACTGCCTGCAACAGTAGTAGACTTGTCAACTTTAAGGGCATTTAAATGGTCATTGGACAGGCACATGGATGAGAATGGAATAGTGTAGGATAGAAGGGCTTCAGATTGGTTTCACAAATCAGCACAACATTGAGGGCCGAAGGGCTTGTACTGCACTGTAACATTCTATGTTCTAACCCTCCCAGGGTTTAAGAACATTATATTAACAAAATTTAAAAGGCATTTGAACAAACACATGGATAGGAAAGGATTAGAAGGATATGGACCAAGTGCAGGGAAATGGGGTTAGTGTTGGACATTTTGGTCGGCATGGACCAGTTTGGGCCAAAGGGCCTGTCTCTGAGCTGTCGGACTCTATGACTCTACGGCAGGTACAACATGGGGTTAGATACAGGGTAAGGCTGGCAGAGCTCCTTGTTAAGCAAGCAAGTGAAAGGTTATCAGGGATATACAGATGGTTTTGCTATAATGCATGTTTCCTCAAAGTGAATTTCCTCAAAGGGGTCGCTGCTTCTAAAGCATGAACTTTTAAAATGTGTGTTGGCTATTACATAATGACATCACCAACGTTTTCAGCACTGTTTGTAAAGTGTGATTTTTCTATAAAACGGGCTTGCACAAGAAGGCATCCATCACCCTATGGCAGATCTACCTGTATGGATTTGAGATTACAACTGGATCAGCCATGATTTTATCGAATGAGGAAGTAGGTTTCAGAGACTGAATGGTCTGAATTAGGCAGCATGGTGGCTCAGTGGTTAGCATTACCATCTACAGCACAAGGGACCCAGGTTCGATTCCAGCCTCAGGTGACTGTCTGTGTGGAGTTTGCACATTCTCCTTTTGTCTGCATGGGTTTCCTCTGGGTGCTCCGGTTTCCTCCCACAGTCCACAGATGTACAGATGAGGGTGGATTGGCCATGCTAAAGTAGTGACAAGGGATGTGCAGGCCAGGCAGATTTGCCAGGGTAAAAATGTGGGGTTACAAGGATAGAAAAGGGGGCTGAGTCTGTGTGGACTGCTCTTCACAGGGTTCGTACAGACTCGATGGGCCAAATAGCCTCTTTCCGCACCATGGGGATTCTGTGATCCTACACGTGCTCCTGCTTTGTATATTCATACATAATGGTTAGATGCTTTAAATGGGGAGGTTAAAGGGCAGAGGGTTTCTGATTTACCATCTGGTGCACACGAGACTTCTGCACCTGTTCAGCGGGAGGGTGTGGTATCACTCCTGCCGCCCCTCAGTGGAAGATGTTGGTGCTTGTCTGCATTGGGCCTGGAAGGAGAATTATGGGAAGAGTTGGCCAAGTGGGTGGACGGCTCCCCAAACCCGAGCGGGACGAGGAGAAACCAACAGCGACTGTACAGACAACACGCAAGGGCCAAAAGCAAGGTCAGTGACAGGAGACTGTGGACTGCTCACAGCTTCCTGCATCTGGCTGGAAAATGGAAAAATCCCCCCACCTGCCATTCACTGCACTAACACCAATCCATATAGTGTCTCAAATCCTTGTCTTCCAATTCCCACTGGCAATCAATAGACCCCTGCTGGTCAATCTCCTTTTCTCGCTGCATCTTCCACGTTCTTTCTGGTTTCACTAAATTTAGACATTTGCCACGCTTCCAACAACAGGAAATACACCAAGGGCCAGGCAAGCTTGGGACCATACTCACAAAGACAATGTTGAACTCTGACAAAGGCATGAGAAAGTGATGATCACACAGTGCATTTATGAAACATTAATATTATTTATCCTTTTAACAGCAATGAGATCCAAGTTTTGTTAGTTCATAGGTCACTGACGTCCAACCTCTGTCACATATTTGGAAGCATCAACCTTATAATCTATTCATATCAAAAACAGCAAGCATTCTGCATCCTAAAAGCAGTTGCATTGTTAGTTATGAACTGGATTTAAAAGTAACTATCTCTTAAAAATAAAGAAATGACAGCATCTCCCTTTTCCATGGGGTGGCACGGTGGTTCAGTAGCTAGCACTGCTAACTCGACCAGTACTTATTGCCCATGCCTAATTGTCCAGAGGGCAGTTAAGAGTCAACCACTAGGTCTGGGGTCACGTGTAGGACATGATCATAATAGGACATTATCAAGATTAATAAGGAATAAGAAGGACTCAAGATGTTCATATGGATGGGTTTGGCATTTGGCATCTGAACCTTCTAGCTGTTAATGAATGCAGGAGCTGCAAGGTCAAAGGTCTGACAGCTGAATACAGAAAACAGGGTGCGATATGTGCTCGAGAGCTCTCTCTGCTCTGATGTTCAGATTCTCCGACCTGATGGATTGACTGACATCAGGGTCTTCAAGTGTCCAGTTGGTAAAGACACACGGAATAGAGTCATAGAGATGTACAACATGGAAACAGACCCTTCGGTCCAATGCGTCCATGCCGACCAGTTATCCCAACCCAATCTAGTCCCACCTGCCAGCACCCGGGCCATATCCCTCCAAACCCTTCCTATTCATATACCCATCCAAATGCCTCTTAAATGTTGCAATTGTACCAGCCTCCACCACTTCCTCTGGCAGCTCATTCCATACACGCACCACCCTCTGTGTGAAAACGTTGCCCCTTGGGTTTTCTTTATATTCTTCCCCTCTCACCCTAAACCTATGCCCTCTAGTTCTGGACTCCCCCACCCCAGG
>NC_057732.1:51783294-51784478 GCF_004010195.1 Chiloscyllium plagiosum
CTGCTAAGATTTGCTTTTCCAAAATGCAGCACCTCGCATTTATCTGGATTAAACTCCATCTTCCACTTCTCAGCCCATTGGCCCATCTGGTCAAGATCCTGTTGTAATCTGAGGTAACCCTCCTCACTATCAACTACACCTCCAATTTTGGTGTCATCTGTAAACTTACTAACTGTACCTCTTATGCTCACATCCAAATGACAAAAAGTAGAGGACCCTGAACTGGTCCTTGTGGCACTCCACTGGTCACAGGCCTCCAGTCTGAAAAACAACCCTCCACCACCACCCTCTGTCTTCTACCTTTGAGCCAGTTCTGTATCCAAATGGCTAGTTCTCCCTGTATTCCATGAAATCTAACCTTGCTAATCAGTCTCCCATGGGGAACCTTGTCGGCCGCCTTACCGAAGTCCACATAGATCATATCTACCACTCTGCCCTCATCAATCCTCTTTGTTACTTCTTCAAAAAACTCAATCAAGTTTGTGAGACAGGATTTCCCACGCGCAAAGCAGTGCTGACTATCCAAATACATGTACATCCTGTCCCTCAGGATTCCCTCCAACAACTTGCCCACCACTGAGGGCAGGCTCACCGGTCTATAGTTCCCTGGCTTTTCCTTACCGCCCTTCTTAAACAGTGGCACCACGTTTGCCAACCTCCAGTCTTGCGGCACCTCACCTGTGACTATCGATGATACAAATATCTTAGCAAGAGGCCCAGCAGTCATTTCTCTAGCTTCCCACAGAGGTCTCGGGTACACCTGATCAGGTCCTGGGGATTTATCCACCCTTACCCGTTTCAAGACATCCAGCACTTCCTCGTCTGTAATCTGGATATTTTGTAAAACGTCACCATCTATTTCCCTACAGTCTATATCTTCCATTTCCTTTTCCACGGTAAGTACTGATGCAATATACTCATTTAGTATCTCCCCCATTTTCTGTGGCTCCACACAAAGGCCGCCTTGCTGATCTTTGAGGGGCCCTATTCTCTACCTAGTTACCCTTTTGTCCTTAATGTATTTGTAAAAACCCTTTGAATTCTCCCTAATTCTATTTGCCAAAGCTATCTCATAGGAGAAAGTGAGGACTGCAGATGCTGGAGATCAGAACTTAAAAATGTGTTGCTGGAAAAGCGCAGCAGTTCAGGCAGCATCAAAGGAACAGGAGAATCGACGTTTCGGG